>NW_012120766.1:82704-86507 GCF_000951035.1 Colobus angolensis palliatus | reverse complement strand
TTTTTTTTAAGAAATGTTTAATTGCACATGCTAAGTGAAAACTAGTAAGTTGCCCAAGTCCACAAAATATAGGGTAAGAGCTGGAGTGCTAATTGGGACAAATCCTCCACTGCATAGCCCTTTATGTGGAGCTTTTATCGGGGCTGATGGCAAAAACTGTGAGTACCTTTCAATGACAATTACTGAACTAGAGAATTTCTAGTTAATGGGGCATTTACTGCCTTGCTATGAAATATTAACTGAAGCTACCCTTATGCTAATGAAAACAATGTTTCCCAAAAGAGTGCCATGATAAAATAAAAATGGTTTATATAAAATCTTGCTACCTAACAAGCAGAGAGACTCTTTCCTAGGGCTAATTGTGAGGAGCTGCTAAATTCTACAGTGCCTAATAGCTCTCAGGAGCTGTTCGGTTTGTAAATGGCATTTCAAAGGTATACAAACATCTTGTTTTAAGAGCTGCCACTCTGGTTAAAGAAAGCTCAAGGGAATATTTTTCTTTTAAGTTATTGGGGGTACAGTATGTCTTTGTAAGAAAATTTACCTTTCTGAGCTCTCCAAAATTTAGATTGAAATTTTATGACATTATAGTTGTCTGCATAAGTTCAGAAATAGTAAAAACAAACAAAAAACAAAAAAACAAAGACAGGCTGAGAGCGGTGGTTCATACCTGTAATCTCAGCACTTTGGGAGGCCAAGGCGGGCAGATCATGAGGTCATGAGATCGAGACCATCCTGGCTAACACAGTGAAACCACATCTCTACTAAATATACAAAAAATTAGCTAGGCGTGGTGGCATGTGCCTGTAGTCCCAGCCACTGGGGAGGCTGAGGCAGGAGAATCTCTTGAACCCGGGTGGCAGAGGTTGCAGTGAGCTGAGATGGCACCACTGTACTCCAGCCTGGGCGACAGAGCGAGACTCTGTCTAAAAAAACAATTGGAGACACCGGTTATTTTACCAAGATTTAAACTAAAATAGCCTATTTTTAGGCAAAGTTCCAGCAAAAGCCAACTTAAGACAAGTCTATATGGCCAATCAATTCTCAATGTATTTTATGCAAATAATCAGGCAAGCATAATAAGCCCAAAACTTACCTTGCACACGAATTGGCCTTGCTATAATTTTCTTTTTAATAAATAAAGGCAGCTAAAAAAATACTTTCAAGGGGAAAATGTAACACTTAATACTAGATTTCAGCCCTAACTTTTTCGAGTACAGATTAGATCGTTATTTCTTGGCTACAATAATCCTCTAGAATGTATTAGATTATAATTTTTCTTCATATTTTTAATTGGTGCCCTAATGGAATAAGTTTCCTTTTCTGTTCTGACATACCAATTACTCTTTTTTTTTGAGTTGAAGCCTCGCTCTTGTCCCCCAGGCTGGAGTGCAATGGCGCGATCTCGGCTCACTGAAACCTCCGCCTCCCGGGTTCAAGCGATTCTCCTGCCTCGGCCCCCTTTAGAACCTGGGATTACAGGTGCCTGCCACCACTTCCAGCTAATTTTTGTATTTTTAGTAGAGACAGGGCTTCACCATGTTGGCCAGGCTTGTCTAGAACTCCTGACCTCAGGTGATCCACCTGCCTCGGCCTCGCAAAGTGTTGGGATTACAGGTGTGAGCCACCATGCCCAGCCTCAATTACTCTTATAATTGTCAAACTATAATTGTTATTTATCTCTCCTTGTTTTACTTCCAAGGAAACCAAAGCCATGGTATTCTGAAGACCAGATATATGAATCTCCCTCATTTGGCATCCCACTGGGCCCAGATCTGTTTCATCGCTAATGCTCTGCTGCTAAAACTTTACAAGCTGCCTCCCTGTAGGCCCAGGGACTATCGTGGAAGAGATGGGTGCATAGGACTGTAAAGGTCAGTTTTGAGGGATAAAACTAGGTCAAAGTCAAACCCTCCAAATCTAAAAGGGAGCACAAAAATGCCTAAATATCAGGTAAAACAAGTTTAATTGCCTTCTAAACTATCATGTGTCACTTTTGCATCCACCACAACCATACAAATTTTCTGCTTACTATAGAATTAAAAGGAAATATTTACTAACTAGTAAAATAACAGAATAAAAATACCTTGTAACAAAGCCTTCTGGGTATAACACTCCCAATTATGAGTTGTGAAGATAAATATATCTATATCTATATAGATATATACATGTTTAATTATTTTCAGAGCAATGCTTATGTTTTATATAGGTAATTGCTAAAAGTCTATAACAAAAACCAAGCTTATAGTAGCTCAACACATAGAAGTTAAAAATAAGTCAGTCTTGTAACTTTGCCTTTTGGTTTTGTTGTTGGCTTTTTTAGTTAAAATAATTTTAAGAAGTAACAAATGCCTGTCCATATCCATCCCTAGCTGGCCTGGAACAATTAATTGGCTATAAGTCTTTCGACTCTTAAGGCTCTCAGCCATAGGGAGTCCTGCCAAGGGACAAAAAGAAATGCCACTGTAGAAATACATGACTTCTCCCGTGACTGAAAGAACACATTTCTCCATATATCACAGTCTTGAGCCCGACACATCACATCTCCCCATATGCCTCCACTTCCTGGGCCCGACACAAACACATTCCTCCATATATCTGAACTTTAGAAGAAAAACAACACCTGGAGAATCTCTGATAAGGTTACAACCGTTTGTAAAAGCGCAGGAACCAATAAGAAAGCTGCTAAAAGTATAACTTAAAATGTAAACCAATTGTAATGCTGTAACCTAGAGAAATGCCTTGTTCCTCTGTAACCTGACAAGTCCTGTTTACCTCGGGCTATAAAGAGCAAGCACACGCATTGTTCGGGGCCCTCTTGTATGTTGTGGAACGGAGGGACCAAGTTCGAACTTGCAGTAAAGATCCTTGCCGCTTGGCTTTGACTCTGGACTCTGGTGGTCTTCTTCGGGGAATAAACGGTCTGGGCATAACAGACAAAGCCTTCTTTTCTCTCCCAAATACCAGTATATGGTGCAATACAAAAGTGGTGTGAAAAATAGATTTTTCTACTGTTAGGAAAAATAGATTTTTCTACTATTAGCAAGTCTATAACAATTTAGACACTGAGAACCAGGTGTTTCTTGCAATTCATTAATACCCTCCTCAGGTTATTATACCTATGGAGACAAATTGCCTAGAAGAGACACTAAATTTATTGGATTCTGATTTAATGTTAGTCCTACAATCCTCAAATAAGATTTATCATAAGGTTCAAATAACCCTTAATAAGGGGGTTGAACACATTGTGAGTTTGATCAAAGAACATAATAAGGCATTCAGGGGTTTTCCTGGCAGATTGGCTTGTTTACTGCCCTCTGATTCTACCTATAACCTTGGACACTCAATCTTCACTATCTTTATTATATTCCTTACTTAGCATTATACAACTCTTGTAAATGTTATGCCAGATACAGCAAAAGGAAAAGGCACAATTAAGGACCTGGATCATGATAGATTGCAAAATACATCTGGCCCGGGAGTTTTGTTTGTTTGTTTTTACTAAACCCTAGGCCTGACTCCATCTCACCCCTTAAACAAATGGCTATTATATTGGGTCAGACCACGTCCTCCCCCATGATCCAAATAGCTAATATTGATCGATTGATTGATTGATTGATTGATACAGAGTCTCGCTCTGTTGCCCAGGCTGGAGTGCAGTGGTGCCATCTTGGCTCACTGCAACCTCCGTCTTCCAGGTTCAAGCGATTCTCTTGCCTCAGCCTCCAGAGTAGCTGGGATTACAGGCGCATGCCTCCACACCCAGCTAATTTTTTTGTCTTTTTTCTTTTTTTCTTTTTTTT
>NW_012120766.1:78921-82654 GCF_000951035.1 Colobus angolensis palliatus | reverse complement strand
TTTTTTTTTTAGTAGAGACAGGGTTTCACCATCTTGGCCAGGCTGGTCTTGAACTCCTGACCTTGTGATCAACCCACCTTGGCCTGCCAAAGTGCTGGGATTACAGGCGTAAGCCACCGCACCCAGCTTAATATTTAAAGGCATTACCATCAAATCAGAGAGCTCTAGGAATGAGCCTTCTTACTAGTGCCAGGACACCTTGTCAGATGGCCAAACCAGACAACTCTAGGAATGAGCCTTCCTAGCACCGTAGGACCTGCTGCTGTTTGTTGGTCTGAACATTTGTCCAAGAGAGGGCACTGAGGACTAAATTCTGATTTTTTTTTTTCTTAATCCTCCCCAAATTCCTATCTGAGGGGTCTGGAAAGTCATGCTCTGCAAACCACAAATTCTCATCAGATGGGTTTTATTTATTTTACTGTGACTTACTTTCCAATCTGATTCTGGCATAACGTGACAAATAAGAAAGTCAAAATATCTTAACCTCGAAACATGTTTCTTTGCCATATCTTGAAACGGCCCTGCAAAGCTGTCCTTTGTGGGGGAACATCTGCATTTGTAAAGAATCTCTGTTAACATAGCTAGCTCTTTTTCTTCCAGGCCCTTCCAATCCTAAAGAGATTAACCAAGAGTCTACCACCTTTAAAAATCGTAATAGGAAACATTTGTCATCTATTGTCTCTGAGGGAAGCCACTGTAAGATTTTAAAAGAACCTTGGTCTCCACAATGTTTTATCTTAACATGAACATTTCCTTTCTATTGATCCCAGGTCTTTAGACAAACTCGACAAATTGTCAACCAGAAAATGTTTAAATTTACCTATTGCCTGGAAGCCCCCACTTTGAATTGTCCCATCTTTCTGAACCAAACCAACATATTTCTTAAATGCATTTGATTAGTATCTCATGCCTCTATAAAAATATATGAAACCAAGCTGCACCTTGACTGCCTGGGACACATGTTCTCAGGACCTACCTCCTGAGGGCTGTGTCACAGGCCATGGTCACTCATATCTGTCTCAGAATAAACCTCTTCCAATATTTTACAGAGCTTGACTCTTTTTGTTCACAGTATAAACCCAAAACAAGTGAAGATCATGATTTGAGGCCAGTATAAATTATATAAGAAACTCTTTTCTAATCATGAGATGAAAGAAAGCTATACCATGGATAGTTGGATATTTGCTATGCTTTTCATATACCTAACATGAGAAAGCTAAATATTTTTAGCTAAATATTTTAATATATGCTAATAATATAAGCCGGATTATCCTTGTTCAGGGTCTAACTTCCAAACTGAATTCACTTGCCCTGATGGTATCTATAGAGGCAAGACACAGTCATAATTTCTTACCCCAATACACATAAAACGTGATATTAGAAATCCTGCCAAACATTTAATAAGTTGAAAGTACTCAATTTTATGTGTAGAGTTATCTGTTAGCAGTTTCTACGAGGCAAAAGCTATGTTTTTTGATACCTAGGATAGAACCTTTTCCCCAAATCGGCTCAGTTATTCTGCTTCTGAAAATACTGACAATAGAATACAATCATCTTTCCCTCCCCTAATCCAAATACAGATTTTAACATTTCATAATTGATTTCACTGAAATCGAGGAACTGGTATGTAGAGACTAACAGAGCAAGATGGGAGTAACCATTTTGAATAAAAAAGAACATTAAATATTCTAATCAGAAATAGAATTGCCATCCTACTATGGCCGTTTTGACTGTCTTATAATGTCCTGCTTAGATTTTATTGTTTATCCCCAAATATTTACTATTATGTGGGTTTGATTTTGATGGTGAAAATATGGTATTTGAAGCAAAATAATAAAGGCTTAATTACTTAATTAGTAACTGTGAATTGGACCATAATAGGAAAAGGTCATAATAGTGTGAGATCATTGTATTAATATTCTGAAAATTCAGGCTATCATTATTGATGACCTACATACATAATCTCTACAATAAAAATGTATATTAGTTTCTTAGGAACAGACTCACATTTTGAATTTCTTGGTTAGAAATTTCTTAAGTGGTAATGTTTCAACAGTCTACAAATATCAAACATATTCATAGCATAGCTCTCTACTAAATCAATGATCTTTAGTGACATGGAGAGAAATTTTATTCTTTTTTTATAGTTACATATCATAATGTAAACATTTTGTAAAGATCTGTTGGTGGCATGTAAAATCTAAAATACAAAGGTTAAAAAGTGGTTTGCAGGCCGGGTGCAGTGGCTCACGCCTGTCCTCCCAGTACTTTGGGAGGCTAAGGTGGGCGGATCAGGAGGTCAGGAGATCGAGACCATCCTGGCTAACAAGGTGAAACCCCGTCTCTACTAAAAACACAAAAATTAGCCGGGCGTGGTGGTGGGCACCTGTAGTCCCAGCTACTTGGGAGGCTGAGGCAGGAGAATGGTGTGAACCCAGGAGGCGGAGTTTGCAGTGAGCCGAGATCGCGCCACTGCACTCCAGCCTGGGCGACAGAGCGAGACTCCATCTCAAAAAAAAAAAAAAAAAAAAATACAGTAATAGAAAGATTTATAGACCTTTGGGTATATATCCAGTAATGGGATTCCTGAATTGAATGGTATTTCTGTCTTTAGGTCTTTGAGGAATCACCACACTGCCTCCCACAATGGCTGAACTAATTTATACTACCACCAGTGATGCATAAGCATTTCTTTTTCTCCATAACTTCATCCGTATCTGTTTTTTGACTTTTTAAAAATAGCCATTCTAACATTCTGACTGGTGTGAGATGGTATCTCATTTTGATTTGCATTTCTCTGATGATCAGTGATGTTGAGCTTTTTTCACGTGCTTATTGGCCACTTATATGTTTTCTTTTGAAAAGTGTCTCTTCAGCTGGGTGCGGTGGCTCATGCTTATAATCCTAGCACCTTGGGAGGCTGAGGTGGGAGGATCACCTGAGGTCGGGAGTTCAAGACCAGCCTGGCAAACATGGTGAAACCATGTCTCTACAAAAGTATAAAAATTAGCTGAGCATGATGACAGATGCCTGTAATCCCAGCTCCTTGGGAGGCTGAGGCAGAAGAATCACTTGAACCTGGGAGGCGGAGGTTGCAGTGAGCCGAGATCGTACTACTGCACTCCAGCCTAGGAGACAAGAGGAAACTCTGTCTCAATAAATAAATAAATAAATAAATAAATAAAACAGAAAGAAAAAAGAAAAGTGTCTCTTTATGTCCTTTGCCCACTTTTTTAATAAGGTTGTTTGTTTTTTTCTTATAAATTTGTTTACATTCCTTATAAATGCTAGGTATTAGACCTTTGTCGGATGCATAGTTTGTAAAAATTTCTCCCGTATTGTAGGTTGTCTGTTTAACCTGTTAGTTTCTTTTCCTGTTCAGAAGCTCTTTAGACTGTTTAAGAAGCCTTATCAAATTTGCTGTCCCTCCTCAATCTTACAGATGCAACTCCCTGCGGGAACCCAAACCTTTTTCACCAGAAAATGTAAAATGGTCTGGGGGTAAAAAAGGGTTACTGAGACCGGAACATAAAAACATACAGGCTCATAGAATTATAACATTTAAGATGTTTAAACAAGCTTTATATAAGGTAGTTGTAACCCCTTTACTAAAAGTCTTATAAAAACGGGTACATCTGACAAAGGGCTAATATCGAGAACCTACAAAGAACTCAAACAAATTTACAAGAAAAAACAAACAACCCCATCAAAAAGTGGGCAAAGGATATGAACA
>NW_012120766.1:16293-72821 GCF_000951035.1 Colobus angolensis palliatus | reverse complement strand
GCACACCAACATTGCACAAGTATACATATGTAACAAACCTGCACGTTATGCACATGTACCCTAGAATTTAAAGTATAATAAAAAAAAAAAAAAAAGAGTAGATACGGGTAACAAACTAAAGTTAACTTTTACACTTCAAAAAAGAGTTTATAAAGTCTCATTTAGAAACAAAATTTTCTCAAGTGAGATTTAGTGTAATTTACAAATTAACAAATTTAAATGCAAAGACTTTTTTTTTTTTTTTTTGAAACAGGATCTTACTCTGACACCCAGGCTGAATTGCAGTAACTCAATCACAGCTCACTGCAGCCTCAACACCCCACCCCCCCAACCCCGCTCAAGGGATCCTCCCACCTCAGTCTCCCAAGTAGCTGAGACTACAGGTGCGCGGCATTATGTCTGGCTTTTTTTTTTTTTAATTGGTTTTTTGTAGAGATGGGGTTTTGCCATGTTGCCAAAACTGGTCTTGAACTCCTGAGCTCAAGCAATCTGCCCTCATTGACCTCCCAATGTGCTGGGATTAGAGGCATGAGCAACTGCGCCAGGCCCAAAGAAGTTTCTCTACATCTCTTTTTCTTCTGTGCTCCAGGTAAGAGAAAATTTGGCATGTATTGAAAATGTAATGTCAATAACATTGTCAGAATCCAAATAAATTATTTTAAATGTGCATGAAAGCAGTAAGACATTAAGCACATATTTTTCCTGCTGAGTAGTTTTTGTTCTCTTTTATTTGAAGTGTTAAGGAATAAACTTACTTTCAGAAAATTAAAACTTTTTTAGCCTACTAAGATTAGATGAAGTAATTGATTAAATCACAAAATGTATTAAATGTGATGATGGTAGTAATCTGCTTATTACACTGATTGGCCATCCCTGAATATACAAGTTCTAATGGAGGAATTGGGCTTTTCCTTACACACAAGTATTTTCATAAAATTAATTTTTACCTGTACAACCAGGTAGTCCAGTTAAAACTGTCAGGGTGCAATTCTTCATGATAATTCTAGTCACCTTGTGACAACATTTGTCCTGGACTATTATTTCAAAATTTTTTTTATATTTAGAAAAATATAAATTTTCTTACAGATATACTAATCTTTATTTAATAGTTGATTTTCAGCCGGGCGCGGTGGCTCAAGCCTGTAATCCCAGCACTTTGGGAGGCCGAGACAGGCGGATCACGAGGTCAGGAGATCGAGACCATCCTGGCTAACACGGTGAAACCCCGTTTCTACTAAAAACTACAAAAAAAAAACTAGCCGGGCGACGTGGGGGCACCTGTAGTCCCAGCTACTCGGGAGGCTGAGGCAGGAGAATGGCGTGAACCCGGGAGGCGGAGCTTGCAGTGAGCTGAGATTGGGCCACTGCACTCCAGCCTGGGTGACAGAGCGAGACTCCGTCTCAAAAAAAAAAAAAAAAAAAAAAAAAAATAGTTGATTTTCCTTGTAAGAATGTAAACAAAAACTAAAAAGAAACGTAAAAATTGTGTTTAAGTGAATAAAAGGGGATTATTGAAAACTGTTTCATATTGAAAGTATTTTTTTTTCTTTTTCAAATATTTTTATTGACATATACTTGTATATAACAGCCTTGGAAGTTAGAAACCCCTCCAGGGGAGAGGGTAGATTTGCCTATTTCCTGACCAGCTTAATAAGAACATCTCTCTCTACGCAAAGGGTGGGCAGGCTTGCTAGTAGTCCCCTTTCAAAGACTGGGGATTCCTAAATTTAGGTTCTCTTAGCTGTGATCCAAACCCACTATGTGTGCAGCACTCACCTGGTCTGATCCACCTCTCCTCCTTGGGACTTGAGGGAGCAAGGGAAACTGATGTCAGTGAAGCTCACACTGCCTGCTGTGCTATGTATGACTCCTGCCTCTAACCCACAACTCTGTCATTTTGCCAGCCTCCACCAAACTGTGACAAGCTAACTTGTAGCTGCAGGCTGGGTAGAATCTCAGACCTTACATGGTTCTCGAGAAACCATGAGAAATAAGAGCTAGTAGGTATGGCCTGAGAAATCACAGACAACCCAACCCTGGGCGTGGGTGAGAGGCAGAGTGGGAAAAAGGTGGGAGATGAAGGTGTGGGAGCTGTTGGAAACTGGGAACAAAACACATTTTTTATTGTAACAACTAATTGATTTCATTTTGGGCCAGTTAAATCTGAATCTCAAAGTAGAGGATGGATGAATAGTTCTTCAGAATAAAATGAATACGAGCTTTATTAATCTTCATCTTGCTTTTCCCAACTGATGTCAGTTCAAAACAGACTGCGCATTAAAAATTTTCCCGGCGAGGGGCAGTGGCTCACGCCTGTAATCCCAGCACTTTGGAAGACTGAGGTGGGCAGATCACGAGGTCAGGAGTTCCAAGAGCAGCCTGGCCAACATGGTGAAACCCCGTCTCTACTAAAAACACAAAAATTAGCTGGGCGTGGTGACTCACGCATGTAATTCCAGCTACTCTGGAGGCTGAAGCAGGAGAATCGTTTGATCTCGGGAGGTGGAGGTTGCAGTGAGCCGATATCACGCCCTTGCACTCCAGCCTGGGCGACAGGGCTAGACTCCTGTCTCAAATCAATCAATCAATCAATCAATCAATAAATAAAATTCCCACTAGCAATGGAACTGTTCTCAATCTTAAAGCCATCCCCCGCCCCATTGTTCTTGCTTTGTTTTACAATCCTAAATCAACAAATAAATCTTTTTGTCAAAACTAAATGAAAACTGACCTGTTTGTCTTACACTCTCCACACACCCTGACTTCCCACTCGGCCACACCCTCCACCAACCATGCACGCCCCTGTCCCCAACCCCCAGAACCTCACCACTTCTATGCCCTCCACTCATTGCCAGCTAAGAAAAGCGTAGAAGAATGAGGAGACTCCCCTTCATAGAAAGTAATCAAAACAGCCAATTAAGTGAACTGTCACTTTCTGCATCTTTATGTTTGGACCAAGGGAGGCAGGATGGCGCACTTCTGGGTACCTCATCACCAACTTTTCCCGCACGCGAAAATGCAGCCGGCGCCTGGGAAGGTGCAGACCAACCGGGCATGCGCCAGGTGACGTCAATCCAAAGAGACAAAGATTTACCTGGTGGCACCTGTGGAACGCCCCGGACACGCCCATGCCCCTCCTATTGCCCTCCCACTCCTAGAAAAGGGGCTCCAGCCAGTGGCCGGCGCGGACTTCCCAGCCCCCAGTCGGGACTGTATCAGGAACCCCGCCCCAGAGCCCCACGGGGGGGACTCTGTCGGCCTCCTTTGCTGGAGGCCGACAGACCTCTCCCTATCCACCTTCTTCCCTTGAAGCTAGGTGACCAAAAATAAATTTGCAGTTTTGCTCTTACCCTTGCCTACCCGCTGGTTCTTTTGTGCCTGCTCTGGTGGTCTTAGACAAACAAATCACTTTATTATTAAGGCGATGGAATTATGTTTTGAAATTACATGGTACACTACTGAGTCCAGTCTCTAGTTATTCTGTCATACTTCCTCCTATCCTGTATTTCCGTTGATGTTGATGGTAAATTCCGTTGGTAAATTTGATCTTGGGTGGTTTGAATAGGCAGTCGGAGGGAAACTGGATACTTAGGAAGAAGACCCTTCCCGTGTAGGAGCTGTAGTTGGGCCTCGTTACGGTGGCCTGCCAGTGGAGCATATCGTCCTACACTGGCCCTGCTGAACAGTGGGGCTAGGAGTCCCGGGCTAGGTCGAGGAACTCCTTGTGGATGAGCTTCAGGGCCATAGTCCGCAAAACTTGGCGGCCAGTCCTCGGTACCGGGCCTGACGCTTGGTAGAGGGCAGCGGTGGTGATCCCTGGCTGGGATGGGCAGCAAGCGTATTTCTCGGCGAAGGGGTTGAGGGCCAGCTCCGGGGTTGGCGGGGGCACCGGGGGAATTGGAGGGTGGTGTAGAGGGGGACTGACCACGATTGGCACTGGGCACTCCACCACAAGCGATGACCTGCAGGATACCTGTGGCTTAGGGTGACGGAGGCCACGCTTTCCAGTGTTGGCGATTCTGTGGTTTGGAGGCATCCCTCCTCTTGCTGGGGGCAGCCTGCCCCAGCGGCTAGCCCCTACTGCCCACATCGGGGCGCTGGACACCCACGCGGATCCGCTCTGTGGGATCAGAGGCCATGGGGGCCTCTAGCCACCCCCACGCCCTCTGACGCTGACTGACGCGCTGTGCAGCGCTGCCAAGGGCCGGGGCGCTGCGCAGCGTTGGCAAGGGCCGGGGCCATGGGAGCAGGGTGGGGCTGGAAAGGAAGGTGAAAAGTTGGGGGGAGGGGCGGGGCGGGACGGTCTCACTCCGTGCCTGTGCCTGGGCGGGCAAGTAGGACCCCAGGCACTGCCCTTTGCCCAGAGTGACCTCAAGAAATAGGAGCAGTTCAGTGAATGCCTCTCTGCCCCTTACCCACAGTCTCCTTTCCTTCACGGTTTACCTGAGAGGGCTTCTCCTCCCCTCCCTTCTCTCACAACTTGTGTATTTCCAGAGACATTCTCTTTTATAAATAACTTTAGTAGATTTACTATCACTATAATACTTTTTAAAGTAACTTTTGATAACCTTTTGGTAAATCTATTTTTTATGAAGATTTAAGGCCTTCAAAAAATTCAATTTGGAGCTAAAACCACTTCAATTGCTGAGGAACTCCTGACAATAAGAAAGGGAGGGAGGGAAGAAAGGAAACCAGTAGTCCATGTGGCATATATAAACACTTCAGTTATTGTTGTTTATAAAAATGATCTTTTTTTTAAAAAAAATAATGGTTCCAATAGCAAGCATAACTGCAGAACAGAATGTCTCATTCTTGAGGCTTTCCAGTACTAACACTGATTCACATGAAACCTTCACTTACTTATATGTGGGAATGAAAAGCCAACTAAGTACCTTCAAAATAGGTTGGACTGTCAGCCGTATCAGTTCTTTTCCATGAATTAAGTAATAATTCAATGAGGAGTTCTTAAATTTTGGTAAGAAATTATAGTATATAAACTAGATCATAGTTTCATTTATAAGATACTGGATATCCTTCAGTTGTGAAAATTTCTTGCTGCAAAATTAGTTAACTAACATACCTATTCAACTAACTTGTGAAGGCAAGATAATTATTTGACAGTATAAAGGTGAGAATGTAGATACTGAAGAATGGATCTTCTAATAGTAGGTTAAAATGTCAAACTAATTGAAAGGAACTTTCCCCAATCTCTTGTGTTATATATTACTGCAGAAGAACAGGGTTTGTGTGCTTCTGAACAAATGAGTTATTGCTGTTACTGTGGTGAAATATCAAATTTTATTTTTGTTTATTTATTTTTCTTGTGCAACAGTTTATTCTTCCTGGGAGACCAATGAGAATAACAAGGGGTAGAGATCAATTAAAAACAGTCTCTGCAACTTCATGTGTGCTAGCATTTCATATTATATTTTTAGTGGTTTTAGTTTATATTTTTTATTTCAATAGCTTTTGGTGTACAAGTGGTATTTTGTTGCATGAAAGAATTATATAGTAGTGAATTCTGAGATTTTAGTGCATCCATCACCTGAGTAATGTACATTGTACCTGATGTGTAGTTCTTTTTATCACTAGGCCCTTTCTCATACTCCCACTTGTGAACCTGGAAAGTTTATTATATCACTCTGTATAACTTTGCATATTCATATCTTAGCTCCCACTTATAAGTGAGAACATACCGTTTTTGGTTTTCCAATCCCGTGTTACGTAACTTAGAATAGTGGTCTCCAGCTCTATCCAAGTTGCTGCAAGTTGCATTATTTCATTCCTTTTAATGGCTGATAGTATTCCATGCTGTATATAAGCCACATTTTCCTTATCCACTGGTTAATTGATGGGCACTTAGGATTATTCCACATCTTTATAATTGCAAATTATGGTGGAATAAATATGCAAGTGCAGGTATCTTTTTGATGTGATTTATTTTCCTTTGAGTAGATACCCAGTAGTGTGATTGTTGGATTGAATAGATCTACTTTCAGCTCTTTAAGGAATCTCCATAATGGTTTCCATAGAGGTTGTACTAATTTACATTTCTACTAGCAGTGATTAACGGTTCCCTTCTTTCCACATCCATGCCAAAAACTATTGTTTTTGACTTGTTAAATAATGGCCATTCTGGCTGGGGTAGGGCGATATCTCACTGTGGTTTTAATTTGCATATCCCTGATGATTAGTGATGTTGAACCTCTTTTTATATGTTTATTGGACATTTGTATATCTTTTTTTGTTTTGTTTTTTGGTTTTGTTTTGAGACAGAGTCTCACACTGTCCCCAGGCTGGAGTGCAGTGGAGCGATCTCCGCTCACTGCAACCTCCACCTCCCGGGTTCAGCCAATTTTCCTGCCTCAGCCTCCTGGGATTACAGGTGTGAGCCACCATGCCTGGCCTTGTATATCTTCTTTTGAGAAATGTCTATTCATGTCCTTTGCCCACTTTCTAATGTGATTATTATTGTTTTCTTGGTGATTTGAGTTACTTGTAGATTCTAGATACTAGTCCTTTGTTGGATACTTAGTATGCAGATATTTTCTTCCATTCTGTCGGTTATCTGTTTACTCTACTGATTATGAAATATCAAACTTTAAAGTCTTCAATTAAAATAGCATTTTGTAAGAAAATTCAAAAAGAAAACCAGGGCTAGTTATTTATTTGGGAAGCATATTATTGCAAAATGTTATATAGTAAGCTTCCAGAGTTTTCTTTTTTCATTGTGATGAGACTTGAAAATTATTTTGCAAGACCAGATGCCATTAACATCAACCTTTTTGATTGAGTTGGGAATAAGGATCATGTAACCTTGTGTAAGTTCTCTGTTGGGAAAAAGTGTAGTCATGATCCCCACATCTGTTCTGTGGTAAAATCCTGTGGAATATACCTTTTACATTCATCTGCACTTCATCTTCAGTGTGACTGTCTTAATTTAGGATGTAATCATTTATCATCAGACTACAATAATATATTTTTAATAAGTGTCTGTGCTGCTAATCTTGCCACTCTCAAATCCACCTTCAACACTGCCATGTAGAATTATCTCCCTAAAGCATAAATTAATTCCTATCATAATCCATACTTAAAGCTTTCAATAGCCATCCATCACCTGAAGGGTAAATTCTAAATTTCAGGGCTGCCCAATTAAGTCATCCCCAGGGAGAATTAAACTTCTCTCTGTTAGGCTACGCAGAATCTTTTGTGTGTCTCTAATACAGCATGTATTATACTGCATTGTCACTATCTTTTTAAATGTTCATCCTCTTAACCAGTCTGATAGCTCTTTGATGTGAAGATTGGCCTTGATCATTTTTGTCTCTTACTGCTCAGTATATATTAGGTACTCAGTACTTTCTGGATAAGTGCATGCATTCATTAAAGATGAATGATGACTGGGTGCAGTGGCTCACGCCTGTAATCCCAGTACTTTGGGAGGGTGAGGCGGCCAGGTCACCTGAGGTCAGGAGTTTGAGACCAGCCTGGCCAACATGGTGAAACCCCGTCTCTACTAAAAATACAAACACTAGCCAGGTGTGGTGGCATGTGCCTGTAGTCCCAGCTACTTGGGAGGCTGAGGCAGGAGAATCACTTGAACCTGGGAGGGAGAGGTTGCAGTGAGCCGAGATTATGCCATTGCACGCCAGCCTCAGCGACAGAGCAAGACTCAGTAAAAAAAAAAAAAAGAATGATATAACTTGTACACAGTCATTGATATAAAATTTCTTCACCTAACCTAAGATTTAAGTCAGAAACATTACAGGCCACAAGATGTTATACCACAATAAAAATAAAAAGCAATATAGTGAGAATACATTGCATTATTCTTCATTTGACAAGCCCTCAACGACAGTTCAAAGCCACTTTAACTTTTTTTTTTGAGACAGGGTCTTGCTCTGTCCCCCAGGCTAGAGTGCGGTGGCACAATCTCGGCTCACTGCAACCTCCGCCTCCCAGGTTTAAGCAATTCTCCTGCCTCAGCCTCACGAGTAGCTGGAATTATAAGCATGAGCCACCGCGCCTGGCCAAAACTTTAGCATTTTACTTAAAATGTGTGGGGTGGAATAAATTATTAACTATTAACTGTTTTTCACTTTTCATCACCCTGTGTAGCTAAAATGTCCCTTCTAGTTATCTAAGACAAATAGAAGCTCAGCAACTGATTCTTTAATCTCCCATAGCTGATTTTCCTCTCTTTGCCCTTAACAGAAGTTGACACAATTACAGAGTTGTCTTTGGTTTCTATCACAAAAATAATAAAAAATCAATATAAGTTTAATGAGGTTGTTGTGTCAAAAAGATTTTTGGGACTATTTTTTAATTATTCAATTTCGAGAGTTCTTTATTATGAATGCAAGTCCATTATCATATATATGACTCGCAAATATTTTTTCCTCCTCTGTTGCTTGTCTTTTCATTCTCTTAACATTATCATTCAAAGAACAGAAAATTTTATTTTGATGAAGTCCCAATTTATTGATATTTTCTTTTGTGGATTGGGATTTTGGTATCTTACCTATTGAATCTTTGCTTAACCTAAGGTCACAAAGAGTTTCTCCTATATTTTGTTTTAGGAGTTTTATACTTTTAGGTTTTAAATTTTTGTTTGGGATCCATTTTGAGTTAACATTTGTATATGGAGGGAGTGACCAAGATGGCCGACTAGAAGCAGCTAGCGTGCATGGCTCTCAAGGAGAGGAATGGAAGGGGTGAGTAAATATAACACCTTCAACTGAAACCTTTAGGTACTCACATTGGGGCTAATCAATGAAACAGCTTGACCCACAAAGAATGAAGAAAATCACACAGGACAGTGATGCACCCAGGAGCAACACAGAGCCAGGAAAACTTCCCTGCCTGGGTAAGCAGTGAGTGAATGTGCCACAGTGAAACACTATGCTTATCCCATGGATCTTTGCAACCCTTGGGTCAGGAGATAGCCTTGTGAACTCACTCCACTAAGGCCTTCAGTCTGACACACAGAACTATGTGGAGTCTTGGCAGAGCAGCTGCTCAGGCATGCGTGGAAACCCTGGAACCTTAGATACTAGGGATTTCTGGCAAAAGTAGCTGCAGCTCCAGCAAAATAGGAGGGTAGACCCCCTTACATACCCCTAGGAAAGAGGAATACAGAGGGCTGAGCAGTGACAGCCTGAAGGCTCTACTTACACGGCACTTCATAAGGTAAGACCCACGGGCATGGAATTCCAGCCAGCCACTGGTAGTGGCATTGTACCTCTCTAAGAAGGAGCTTCCTAGAGGGAAGGGTAGGCCACCATCTTTGCTGTTTGGGCACCTTAGCCATTCCACCCTTCAGGCTATGGAGAGTCCAAGCCAACCAGGGAGCATAAAGGATCCCGCAGCACAGTACAGTTGCTCTACCAAAACATGTCCATACTTCTTTAAGTAGGTGCCTGATTCCATTCTTCCTCACTGGGCAGGACCTCCCAACTGGGGCCTCTAGCCACCCCCACCTTGTTCTGCAGGTGACAGAGATTTGAATCCCCCCCTTCGTCAGTGCTCGTAGAGGGAGGGGTGGGCCACCATCTTTGCTGTTTTGCCAACTTAGCTGATCCAGCCTTCAGGCTTTGGAGAGTCTGAGCTGACCAGGGGTGGAAGGGATCCCTCAGCACAGCACAGATGCTCTACCAAATCATAGCCAGACTACTTCTTTAAGCAAACCAGTGGGTCTTATCTTCTAAGGTGCCGTGAAAGTAGAGCCTTCAGACAGACTACTTCTTTAAGCAGGTTGCTTATCCCACTTCTCTTCACTGGGTGGGACCTCCCAACCAGGAGCTCCAGCCACCACCACTGGTCTTCAGCCAACAGAGAGTTGAATTCTTCCTGAGACAGTGCTCCCAGAAGAAGGGGTGGGCTACCATCTTTGCTGTTTGGGCAAATTAACTGTTTCAGCCTTTGGGCATTGGAGAGTCTGAGCCGACTGGGGCGGAAAGGATCTCCCAGCACAGCACAATTGCCCTACCAAAACATGGCCAGACTACTTTAAGTGGGTCCCCGTTCCCGTTCCTACTCACTGGGTGAGACCTCCCAAACTGGGCTTCCAACCACCCCTGTTCATGTCCTTTGGCCAACAGAGACTTGTAAACTCCCTGGGACAGAGCTTTTAAAGGGAGAGGCAGGTCACCATCTTTGCTGTTTGGGCCACTTAGCCATTTCAGCCTTCAGGCTTTGGAGTGTCTGAGGCAATGAGGGGCTAAAGTGGACCCCTACCACAGCACAACTGCTCTACCAAAACATGGCCAGGTTGATTTTTTAAGCATATCCTTGATACAGTTCCTCTTCACTGGGTGGGACCTCCAAACCGGAGTCTCCAGACACCTTCTACAGATGCCTTTTGGCTGGAAATAGGCCTGTAACTCCTTGAGATGAAGCTTCCAGAGGGAGGGGCAGGTTGGCATCTTTGCTGTTTTATAGACATCATGGCTGATACCTCTAGGTATTGGAAAATCCAAGGCAACTAGGGACTAGAGTGGGCCCCAAGCATACCACAGCAGCCCTATGGACAAGTGATCACACTATTATGTGGGTACCCATTCCTATATCTCCTCACCAGGCAGGTGCTCCAGGCTTCGGATTCCAGCCATCCTCCACCAGAACTATCGAGACAGTGGCAACTTAGTAACTCCCTGTGCAGAGCCTCCAGGAGCAACTGAAGGCCTCTCTGCCACTGCCTCTGCAGTGGAGCTGTCCTTGCCATCGTCAGACTAACAAAGGAGCAAAGACCCTAAGTGCCTCTAAGAAGCTGCAGCTGACCCATAAAGAGGCCAGTCCATCTCCCATGGATCCCACACACATCAGACAGGGAACCCTTGGCTTGGGCCCACAGCATGGACTCTCCATCCTGGGATGATTGCACTGAGCAATTGCTGATCTGCATCTCTCTGGGGTGGAGCCCTCAGGAGAAAAATAAGTGACCCTTGGCCACAGTGACTACTAGATCCCTTCCTCCGCTGCCTCCAAATTGGAGAAGAAACATAAACAATGAGATTTCCCCAGAGCTGCAGTGGGTAGCCTAGGAGTGCCAAGTCAAGATCTATAGCCAGCACTCAAGCAGGAGATGAACCCACACTTTCAGAGCATTGAAAGGGAACAGAGCTGCAACTGTGTGGACACATAAGGAAGCAACACAGCCATTCAAGAGTCTACCAACTGACCAATAAGCCTAAGTGCCACCTGCCGGATCACACAGCATAGAGCGAACACTAAAAGTATTTCACTAATATACACCCATCTAAAACCAGAGATGAAAAGTCAGCCTCAAGTAAAGACCCTACACAATGCCTTGGCCTGGTGAAAACATCCAGGAAAGAAGTCTATTGAGTGTACTCAATCTACAGTGCAATTAATGGAACACCCACATACATAGATGAGAAAAAACCAACACAAAAATCTGGTAACTCAAATGCCAGAGTGTCTTATGTCATCCAAACAACTGCACCAGTTCTCAAACAAGAGTTCTTAACCAGGCTGAACTGGTTGGAATTACATAATAGAATTCAGAATATGGATAGAAAGAAAGACCATCAAGATCTTTGATTGGCAAAACCCAATCCAAGGAAAATAAGAATCACAATAAAGTAATATTGAAACTGAAGGTCTGAATAGCCAGTTAAAAAAACAAAACAAATAATAAAACCTAACAGATCTGACAGAGCTGAGTTACACAATACAAGAATTTCACAATGCAGTCACAGGTATTAACAGCAGAATAAACCAAGATGAAGAAATAATTTCATAACTGGTTCTCTGAAATAACACAGACAAAAATAAAGAACAAAGTATAAAAAGGAATGGACAAAACCTCTGAAAAGTGTGAGATTATGTGAAGAGGCCAAATCTACAAATCATTAGCATCCCTGAAATGGAGGTGGAGCAAGCACACAACTTGGGACATATATTTCAGGATATCATCCGTGAAAAGTTCCCCAACTTTGCTAGAGAGGCCAATAGTCAAATTTAGGAAATACAGAGCACTCCTGCAAGATTCTACAAAAGAAGATCATCCTCAAGACACATAATTGTCCATTTCATAAGGTCAAAAAAGAAAGAATGTTAAAGGCAGCTGGAGAGAAAGGGCAGGTTAATTACAAAAGGAACACCATCAGGCTAACAACACACCTCTTAGCTAAAACCCTACAAGCCAGAAGAGATTGGGGGCCTATATTCAACATTCTTAGAGAAAAAAATCTTCAACCAATAATTTTATATCCAGCCAAAATAAACTTCCTAAGCGAAGGAAAAATAAGATCCTTTAAGATAAGCAAATGTTGAGGAAATTTCTTACCACCAGATCTGCCTTGAAAGAGATCTTGAAAGGAGCACTAAATATCAAAAAGAAAGACTGCTGCCAGCTAATACAAAAACACACTAACACACAGACCAGTGTCACTGTAAAGCAACTACACAAACAAGCCAACAATATAACCAGCTAACATCACAATGACAGGATCAAATCCACACATATCAAAGTAACCTTGAATGTAAATGGGCTAAATCCCTCACTTAAAAGGCATACAGTGGCAAGCTGGATAACAAAAGCGAGACCCAATGGTATATTGTCTTTGAGAGACCCATCTCACACATAATGACAATCATGGGCTCAAAATAAAAGGATGGAGGAAAATCTACCAAGCAAATGGAAAGCAAAAAGGCATGGGTTGCAATTCTAATTTCAGACAGAAGAGATTTCAAGCCAACAGAGATCAAAAGAGACAAAGAAGGACATTACCTAATGGAAAAGTGTTCAATTAAACAATAACACCTACCTATCCTAGATATATATGCACCCAATACAGAAGCACCCAGATTCACTAATCAAGTTCTTAGAGATCTACAAAGAGACATAGACTCCAACACAATAATGGTGAGAGACTTCAACACTCCACTGACAGTACTGAAAAGATCACCAAGCAGAAGAAAATTATTAAAGAGATTTTGAGCCTAATTTCAACATTGGACCAAATGGATTTTAGACCTTTATAGAATTCTGCACATCCAAACAACAGAATATACATTCTTCTCATTGCCATATGGCACATACTCCAACATTGACCACATAATTAGACATAAAACAATGCTCAACAAATGCAAAATAACCAAAATCATACCAAACACACTTTTGGTCACAGCCCAATACAAATAGAAGTCAAGATTATGAAAACTGCCTAAGATCATGCGATTATGTGGAAATTAAACAACATTCTCCTGAATGACTTTTGGGTAAATTATGAAATTAAGACAGACATCAAGAATTTCTGTGCAACTAATAAAAACAAAGGTACAACATACCAGAATCTCTGAGACACAGCTAAGGCAGTGCTAAGAGGAAAAGTAAGGCTAGATATGATGGCTCATGCCTGTTATCCCAGCACTTTGGGAGGCAGAGGTGGGCAGATCACTTGAGGTCAGGAGGTAAAAATACAAACATTAGCCAGGCTTGGTGGTGTGTGCCTGTAGTTCCAGCTACTTGGGAGGCTGAGGCAGGAGAATCACTTGAACCCGGAAGGCAGAGGTTGCAGTGAGCCAAGATTGCACCATTGCACTCCAGCCTGGGTGACCAGAGCAAAAGTCCCTCTCAAAAAAAAAAAAAAAAATTATAGCACTAAATGCCCACGTCAAAACTTAGAAAGACCTCAAGTTAACAACCTAACTTCACAACCGACAGAATTAAAGCAGCAAGAACAAATCAATCGTAAAACTAGCTGAAAATGAGAAATAACAAAAATCAGAGCTGAACTGAAGGAAATTCAGACATGAAAGATCATTCAAAAGATTGATGAATCCAGGAGGTTTTTTTCCCAAAAAAGTTAATAAAATAGACTGCTACCTAGACTAATGAAGAAAAGAGAGAAGATACTAATAAACACAATTAGAAATGCTGAAAGGAATGTTACCACTGACCCCACAGAAAAAAAAAAAAAAACAACCATCAGAAACCACTAAAAACACTACTATGCACACAAGCTAGAAAACCTAGAGAAAAGGATAAATTCTTGGGAACATACATCTTCCCAAGAGCGAGCCAGAAAGAAATTGATTCCCTAAACAGACCCATAATGAACTCTGAGATTGTATCGGTAATAAATAGCCTATGAACGAAAACAAAGCTTGGGACATGATGCACTCATGCCAAATTCCTCCAGATATACAAAGAACAGCTGGTATCATTCCTACATAAACTATTCCAAAAAACTGAAGCAGAGAGTCTCCTCCCTGAATAATCTTGATGCAAAAACCTGGCAGAGGCACAACAGAAAAAGAAAACTTCAGGTCAGTATTCTTGATGAATCACAATACAAAAAACCTTAGCAAAATACTTGCCAATCAAATCCAGCAGCACATTAAAAAGTTAACCTGAAATGATTAAGTAGGCTTCATCCTCAAGATGCAAGGATGGTTCAATACAGGCAAATCTATAAATGTGATTCATCACATTAACAGAAGTAAAGACAAAAACCACATAATTATCTCAATAGATGCAAAAAAGACTTTTGATAAAGTTGAACAGTGCTTCATGTTAAAAACTCAAAAAAGTAAGTATTGAAGGAATATACCTCAAAATAATAAGAACCATATGTAAAAAACTCACAACCAATATTATACTAAATGGGCAAAAGCTAGAAGCATTCCCCTTGATGTTGGGAGCAAGCCACCCCAAATCCAGCCATAAACTGGCCTCAAAACTGGCCATAAACAAAATCTCTGCAGCACTGTAACATGTTCATAAGGGCCCTAATGCCCACCCTGGAATGTTGTGGGTTTACAGGAATAGGGGCAAGGAACACCTGACCTGCCCAGAGCAGAAAACCGCTTAAAGGCATTCTTAAGTCACAAACAAAAGCACGAGTGATTTGTGTCTTGAAGGGCATGTTCCTGCTGCAGTTAACTAGCCCAACCTATTCCTTTAATTTGGCCCATCCATTCGTTTCCCATAAGGGATACTTTTAGTTAATTTAACATCTATAGAAGCAATGCTAATGACTGGTTTCCTGTTACTAAATATGTGGGTAAATTTCTGTTTGGGACTCTCAGCTCTGAAGGCTGTAAGACCCCTGATTTCCCACTTCACACCTCTATATTTCTGTGTGTGTGTCTTTAATTCCTCTAGTACTGCTGGGTTAAGGTCTCCCCAACAGAGCTGGTCTCAGCAAGTGGCATCCATTCGTGGGGGTTCAAATCCAGGTCGAAGGGTCCCCAGAGTGACTGTTGGAACAGAAAACTAGCTGGGGGACACCCGAGTACTCTTAAAGCAATCCCCATGGTGAGTAAGAAGGGGAGCTCAGAAGTATCAGGGTAACAGTGGGACAAGTGTGGGGTCTGGTTCGTTTCACCTTGGAACTTTTTCACACTGATAATGAAGAGGAACAAGACTATAGCGAAGTAACAGAAGAGGTTACACAGCATGTTTATATGCCAGCTGAAGCTAAAGCGGCAAAGGAGGAAGAGGTTCACCCCTACCCTTCTGCACTCCCTCCTTATTATTTTGAAGAAAATGACCCCCCAGATCTTTCTTTTCCAGAAGATACTAGGCAAAAAGTAGTCACCCCAGTGACTGTTTGAGCAGCACCTTGAGTGACTTCTCTTAGTTCTATTCAGGCAGGAATTCAGCAAGCTAGATGAGAGGGTGATTTAGAGGCTTGGCAGTTCCCTGTTAGAATACACCCCCCAGATCAAGAGGGACATATTATAGCTACATTTGAGCCTTTTCCTTTTAAATTACTCAAAGAATTAAAACAAGCAATAAATCAGTATGGACCAGGTTCTCCTTTTGTAATGGGACTGTTAAAGAAAGTTACTATTTCCAGTCAGATGATTCCTACTGACTGGGATGCTCTTACTCGAGCTTGTCTAAATCCTGCTCAGTTCTTACAATTTAAAACTTGGTGGTGCAATAAACATACGTGTGCATGTGTCTTTATAGCAGCATGATTTATGATCCTTTCGGTATATACCCAGTAATGGGATGGCTGGGTCATATGGTACATCTAGTTCTAGATCCTTGAGGAATCGCCATACTGTTTTCCATAATGGTTGAACTAGTTTACAATCCCACCAAGATGGGTGCTGATGAGTTGATGGGTGCAGCACACCAACATGGCACAAGTATACATATGTAACAAACTGCACGTTATGCACATGTACCCTAGAACTTAAAGTATAATAATAATAATAAAACAAACAAACAACAAACAAAAAAAAAACTTGGTGGGCAGAAGAAGCTTCCATTTAGGCTGCTTGCAATGCCCAGGCCCAAACTCAAATTAATGTAACTGCAGACCAACTTTTGGGGATTGGCAGCTGGGCTGGTTTATATGCACAACTGGTCATGCAGGATGATACCATATAACAGCTTAGAGGAGTGTGCATTAGAGCTTGGGAAAAAATCACTTCAGGTAGAGAACAATATTCTTCCTTCAGTGCTAAAAAACAGGGACACGGAGAACAATTTGTTGATTTTATAGCTCAGTTACAGGAGTCTCTTAAAAAGAGGATTGCAGATTCAGCTGCTCAGGATATAGTGTTGCAGTTATTAGCTTTCGACAATGCTAATCCTGATTGCCAGGCTGCTCTGCGACCTATCAGAGGGAAAGCACATTTAGTTGATTATATCAAGGTCTGTGATGGTATCAGAGGTAATCTGCATAAAGTAACCTTGTTGGCACAGGCAATGGCAGGACTGAGACTGGATAAAGGAAATATTCCATTTCCTGGAGCTTGTTTTAACTGTGGGAAGCATGGTCATACTAAAAAAGAATGTAGAATAAATCACTGAGTTAGGTCACCAAATAGGGGAAAACAGAAAACTGTTGAGCCTGAAATATGTCCAAAATGTAAAAAAGGAAAACGTTGGGCTGGTCAGTGTCACTCTAAGTTTGATAAAGATGGGAACCCAATTTTGGGAAATGCCATGAGGGGCCCGTCCTGAGCCCCATTCTAAACCGGGGCATTTCCAGCTCAGGCCATTCCCTCACCCCTGTACAATGTCTGTCCCCCGCCACAGCTGCTAGTGCCACAGTAGATTTATGCTGCACAAAAGCTGTGAGTCTTCTGCCTGGGGAACCCCTGCAAAAGGTCCCAACAGGAGTCTGTGGACCCTTGCCAGCAGGGACAATAGGATTAATTTTAGGAAGGTCTAGTTTAGGTTTAAAAGGCATACAGATACATACAGGAGTCATTGATTCAGATTACAATGGGGAAATTCAAATTATTATATCTACTTCTGTTCCCTGGAAAGCAGAACCAGGAGAGCACAGAGCACAGCTCCTGATTGTACCATATGTGAGAGTGGGAAAAAATGAAATTAAACGAACAGAAGGATTTGGAAGCACAAATAAACAAGGCAAAGCAGCTTATTGGGTAAATCAAATTACTGATAAACGTCCTACCTGTGAAATAACTATTCAAGGAAATAAATTTAAAGGTTTGGTAGATACAGGAGTGGACATTTCAATCATTTCTCTACAGCACTGGCCATCTGCATGGCCAATTCAACCTCCTCAATTGAATATAGTTGGAGTTGGTAAAACCGCTGAAGTATATCAAAGTAGTTATATTTTGCATTGTGAGGCGTCCGACGGACAACCTGGGACTATTGAATCAATTATAACTTCTGAACCTATAAATTTATGGGGAAGAGATTTATTACAACAATGGGGAGCACAAGTTCTAATTCCAGAACAAGTGGAAATACAAAGTTCCCACCAAAGATTAAGAAATAATTTTTGATTGCAGCCATTATTAAGCCTCCAGAACCTATACCTTTAAAATTGTTAACAGGTAAGTCAATTTGGATAGAACAATGGCCACTAAATAAAGAGAAACTGGAGGCTTTGAGAAATTAGTTGCTGAACAATTAGAAAATGGGCACATAGCTCCAACATTTTCTCCTTGGAATTCTCCAGTTTTCGTAATTAAGAAAAAATCAGGTAAACGGAGAATGTTAACTGACTTAAGAGTCATCAATTCAGTTATACAACCTATGGAAGCATTACAGCCAGGATTGCCTTCTCCTGCTATAATTCCAAAAAATTGGCCTTTAATAGTCATAGATTTAAAAGACTGTTTCTTTACTATCCCTTTAGCTGAGCAAGACTGTGAAGGGTTTGTATTTACAATTCCTGCAGTAAACAACCTGCAGCCTACTAAGCATTATCATTGGAAAGTGTTGCCACAGGGCATGTTAAACAGTTTGAGTATTTGTCAGACATATGTGGGGCAAGCAATTGAACCCACTCGTAAAAATTTTTCACAGTGTAACCTTATTATAATATACTTTGTGCTGTTTCCACTCGAGAAATATTGTTCCAATGTTATAGTCACTTGCAAAATTCAATTTCTCGTGCTGGTTTAATTATAGCTCCAGATTACTTACTCCTTACTCCTACTTGGGGGCCTTAGTAAATGACACTACCAATGTGCCACAGAAAGTAACCATACATAGGGATAAATTAAAAACATTAAATGATTTTCAAAAATTACTAGGGGATATTAATTGGATACGACCTGCTCTAAGCATTCCTACCTATGCCATGAGTAATCTGTTTTCTATCCTTAGAGGAAATCCTAGTCTCACTAGCCCTTGGGAATTAACAAAGGAGGCGGAGGCACAGTTACAACTGATTGAGAAGCAAATCCATAAAGCTCAGATAAATAGAATAGATCCAGAGAAGACTTTAGATTTGCTAATCTTTTCAACTCAGCATTCACCTACTGGTGTTATTGTTCAAGAACAGGACTTAGTAGAGTGACTTTTTCTTCCACATACTAATTCATGGACTCTAACTCCTTATTTAGATCAAATCACTACTATGATGGGGATTGGGAGAACTCAGATTGTTAAATTACATGGATATGATCCTGGAAAAATTATTGTCCCTCTCATGAAGGCACAAATATAGCAAGCTTTTATAAATAGTCTTACTTGGCAAACCCATTTAGCTGACTTTGTGGGTATTCTCGATAATCATTTTCCTGAAACAAAGCTGTTTTGGTTTTTGAAATTAACTAATTGGATTCTCCCTAAAATAACTAAATTTAAACCAATTGAAGGTGGTAAGAATGTTTTTACAGAGGGGTCTAGTAATGGTAAAGCTTCTTATTCTGGCTCAAAAAGTAAAGTTTTCCAGATGTCCTATATTTCAGCTCAAAAAGCGGAGCTTGTACCTGTAATTGAGGTATTGACTGCTTTTGATATGCCTATTAATGTGATTTCTGATTCTTCATACATGGTTCATTCCACACAGTTAATTGAAAATGCTCAGTTACGATTTCATACAGATGAACAACTGATGACTTCATTTACCCAATTGTAAACAGCAATTAGGAGTAGAATGTACCCTTTTTACATCACTCACATTAGGGCTCGTACACCTCTTCACAATTTAAACCATGTTAATGCCTCTGGTCTCAAACACAGATACAGCATTACCTGGAAAGAAGCTAAAGCTATTATCCAGTGATGCCCAACATACTGCACTTAAAAACCTATTTTGTAAACAGGATTCAACCCAGTTAGAAAAAATGAATGAACTTGTTTAGGAAGATTGCTTTGCAGGACAGGCAGAGGTGCTGCACAATGATTCCCATGGAATCATTATTAATTGGTCCCCTAAGGGGATGTCTAGCTTGAATTGCACCTCTCAGTCTGCGTGCCAGGGCCATACTATGTTCAGATGATCTGAACAAAATAGTCAGATGGTAGAAATGATAAGAAGTACAACAAAAGTTCCTATTATCTGGAACCATGGCGTTATAGTGGCACCTCAACCTCAAATGATATGGTCCACTCTAGGAGCTAAACATAAGGATTTGTGGAAACTATTAAATGCTCTTAATAAGATCAAAATTTGGGAAAGAATAAAAAAGCATCTATAAGGACACTCTACAAACTTGTTTTTGGATACAACAAAATTAAAAGAACAAATATTTAAAGCATCCCAGGCACGCCTGACTTTAATGCCAGGAACTGGAATGCTTAAAGGAGCTGCAGACAAATTAGCAGCTAATAACCCATTAAAATGGATAAAAACACTTGGAAGCTCTGTGATTTCAAGGATGATGGTGCTTTTAATCTATGTTGTTTGTTTTTGTACAGTCTGCAGATGAGGATTCTGATTCCTGCAAGAAGTAGCTCACTGTGAGAAAGCTGCCCTTGCTTTTATCTCTTTGCAAATCAAAGAAGGGAGACATGTTGGGAGCAAGTCCCCCAAAATCTGGTCATAAACTGACCCCAAAACTGGCCATAAGCAAAATCTCTGCAGCACTGTAATATGTTCATAATGGCCCTAACACCCAAACTGGAAGGTTGTGGGTTTATGGGAATGAGGGCAAGGAACACCTGGCTGGCCCAGGGTGGAAAACCACTTAAAGGCATTCTTAAGCCACAAACAAAAGCATGAGCAATCTGTGTCTTTAAGGGCGTGTTCCTGCTGCAGTTAACTGGCCCAACCTATTCCTTTAATTAGGCCCATCCCTTCTTTTCCCATAAGGAATACTTTTAGTTAATTTAATATCCATAGAAACAATGCTAATGACTGGTTTGCTGTTACTAAATATGTGGGTAAATCTCTGTTTGGGGCTCTCAGCTCTGAAGGCTGTGAGACCCCTGATTTACCACTCCACACCTCTATATTTCTGTGTGTGTGTCTTTAATTCCTCTAGCGCCACTGGGTTACAGTGTCCCCAACTGAGCTGGTCTTGGCACTTGAAAACTGCCACTTCTGATGATGCCCTCTCTCACCACTTCTATTTAACATAGTATTGGAAGTTCTAGACAGTAGAATCAGGCAAGAGAAATAAATAAAGTACGTCCAAATAGGAAGAGAGAAAGTCAAACTCTCCCTGTTTGCAGATGACATGATTCTATATTTACAAAAAAACATGGTCTGTGCACAAAAGTTCCTCCAGCTGATAAACAACTTCAGTAAAGTTGCAGGATGCAAAATCAATATACAAAAATCACTAGCATTCCTAGACACCAACAAAAGCCAAACTGAGAGCCAAATAAAACAGGCAATTCCATTCACAATTGCCACAAAAGAATAAAATACCTAGCAGTACAGATAACCAGGGAAGTGTAAGATCTCTAAAATTAGAATTACAAAATATTCCTCAAAGAAATCAGAGAAGAAACAAACAAATGGGAAAACATCCAATGCTTACAGATAGGAAGAATCAACAGTATTAAAATGGTTATACCATCCAAAGCAATTTACAGGTTCAATGCTATTTATATCCAACTATTATATCAAGGACATTCCTCATAGAACTATAAT
Organism: Colobus angolensis palliatus; assembly: GCF_000951035.1. Taxonomy (NCBI): domain Eukaryota; kingdom Metazoa; phylum Chordata; class Mammalia; order Primates; family Cercopithecidae; genus Colobus; species Colobus angolensis. Next base: position 51,522 of record NW_012120766.1, on the reverse strand, counting down.
GAACTATTTTAAAATTTATGTGAAACCAAAAAGTAGCCTGAATAGCCAAGGCAATCCTAAGCAAAAAGAATAAAGCTGGAAACATCACATTACTCAACTTCAAACTATACTACATGGCTACAGTAACCCAAACAGCGTGGTAGTAGTACAAAAATTTGGCACATAGACCAATGAAATAGAAGAGAAAGCCCAGAAATAAGATCACACATCTATGACCATCTTATCTTCAACAAAGCTGACAAAACAACAATGAGGAAAAGACTCCCTATTCAATAAATGGTCCTGGGATAACTGGTTAGCTATATGCAGAAGATACAAGTTGTACCCCTTCCTTAGACAACACACACACATTAACTCAAGATAGTTTAAAGACTTAAATGTAGAATCCAAGCCTATGAAACCCCTGGAAGACAACCTAAGCAATACCATTCTGAACTAAGTAATAGGCAATTATTTCATGATGAAGATGCAAAAAGCAATTGCAACAAAAGCAAAAATTGACAAGTTGGATTTAATTAAACTAAAGAGCTTCTGCACAACAAAAGAAACTATCAGCAGATCACACAGACAACTTACAGAATGGGAGAAAATTTTTTCAAACTACACATTTGACAAAAGTCTGATAGCCAACATCTATAAGAAACGTAAACAAATTTATAAGAAAACACAGCCCCATAAAAAAGTGAGCAAAGGACATGAATGGACACTTCTCAAAAGGAGACATATATGCAGCCAATAATCATATGAAAAAAGCTCAACATCATTGATCATCAGAGAAATGTAAATGAAAATCATAATGAGTTACCAACTCACACTAGTCAGAATGGCTATTATTAAAGTCATAAAATAACAGATGCTGGTGAAGTTGTGGAGAGAAAGGAATGCTTATACACTGTTGGTGGGAATGTACATTAGTTCAACCATTGTGGAAGGCTGTGTCAATTCTTTGAAGAACTAAAGATAGAAATCCAGTTTCACACAGCAATCCCACTACTGCTGATATACCAAAAGGAATGTAAATCATTCTATTATAAAGATGCATATGTTCATTGCAGTACTATTCACAATAGAAAAGACATGGAATCTACTCAAATGCCCATCAGTGACAGACTGCATAAAGAAAATGTGATATATATACCCCCATGGAATACTATGCAACCATTAAAAAAATGATATTGGCTGGGCACAGTGGCTCATGCCTGTTATCCCAGCACTTTGGGAGGCCAAGGCAGGTGGATCACCTGAGGTCAGGAGTTTAAGACCAGCCTGGGCAACATGGAAAAACCCTGTCTCTACTAAAAATACAAAACTAGCCAAGCGTAGTGGTGCATCCCTGTAATCCCAGCTATTTGGGAGGCTGAGGACAGGAGAATACCTTGAACCTGGGAGGCAGAGGTTGCAGTGAGCTGAGATCATGCCATTGCCCTCCAGCCTGGGCAACAAGAGTGAAACTCCGTTTCAAAACACACACACACACACACACACAGAATGACATTGATATGGTTAGGCTTTGTGTTCTCACCTAAATCTCATCTTGAATTGCAATTCCCAGGTATTAAGGGAAAGACCTGGTAGGAGGTGATTGGATCATGAAAGTAGTTGCCCCCATGCTGTTTCATAATACTGAGTGAGTTCTGAGGAGATCTGATGGTTTTATAAGGGGCTCTTCCCCCTTTGCTTTCTTCACTCTCTTGCTGCCTGCCATGTAAAACATGCTTGCTTCTTCTTTGCTTTCCATCATGATTGTGAGTTTCCTGAGGCCTCCACAGCCATGTGAAACTGAGTCAATTAAACCTTTGTTTATAAATTACCCAGTCTCTGATAGTATCTTTATAGCAGTGTGAAAGTGGAATAATACAGACATCATGTCCTTTGCAGGGACATGTACAGAGATGGAGGGCATTATCCTTAGTAAAGTAATGCAGGAACAGAAAACTAAATGCATATTCTCACTTATAAGTGGGAGCTGAATGATAAGAACACATGGACACAGGTCAGGGAACAATACACACTGGGGCCTATTGAAGGGTGAAGGGTAGAAGGAGGGAGAGAATCAGGAAAAATAATAATGGATACTAGGCTTAATATCTGGGTGATCAAATAATCAGTACAACAAACCCCCATGACACATGTTTACCTATATAACAAAACTGTACATGTACCCCTGACCTTAAAATAAAAGTTAAAAAAGGATTTTGGCATCTTTATTTATAATGAATATTGGTCTCTTGTTTTAATTTTTGTAATGGCTTTGTGTGGTTTTGGTATCAAGCAAATATTGACTTCATAACATTTTCTTGAAGAGTTTCTTTAGAATGGGTAATTTTTTTTTTTTTTTTTTTTATTTAAGTGTTTGGTAGAAGTCACTAGTGAAGCCACCTAAACTTGCCGTCTTGATTGTGGTAAAGTTTTTTGCTACAAATTCCAATTATTTAATACATGTAAGTTTATTCAGATTTTCTCTTTCTTCTTGAATTACCTTTGGTAGTTTGTATATTTCAAATAAGTGCTTCATTTCATTTAAGTTTTCAAATTTATGAGCATAGGTTGTTTTAAATATTGATTATTATGTTCTAAGTATCTTTAGAACATGCATCAACCTTCATTTTTTATATTGGAAATTAGTGCCATCTCAGTTTTTATTTTTTAATTTTGACATTTATTTTAGATTCAGAGGGTACATGTGCAGGTTTGTTACTTGAGTATATTGAGTAATGCTGAAGTTTGGGGTATTATTGATCCCATAACCCAGGTACTAAACATAGTACACAATAGTTAGTTTTTTGACATTTGCACTTCTCTCCCTCTTCTAATAGTCCCCAGTCTCTATTGTTACTGTCTTTATGTTCATGTGTACCTAACGCTGAGCTCCCATTTACAAGTGAGAACATGCAATATTTGGTTTTCTTTTCCTGCATAATTTTGCTTAGAATAATGGCTTTCAGCTGCATCTGCGTTGCTGCAGAGGATATGATTTTATTCTTTTTATGGCTGCATAGTGTTCCATGATATATATAAACCAAATTTCTTTATCCAATCCACCATTGATGGGCACCATGATGATTCCATATCTCTGTTATTGTGAATAGCACAGCAATAAACATACAAGTGCATGTGTCCTTTTCGTAGAATGATTTATTTTCTTTTGGATATATACCCAGTAAAGAAATTGCTGGATCAAATGGTAGTCCTTTGAGAAATCACTGAACTGCTTTCCACAGTGACTGAGCTAATTTACTTTCTCACCATCAGTGTATAAGCATTCCTTTTTCTCTGAAGCCTTACCAGCATCTTTTTTTTTTCTTTTTAAAAATCACCATTTCGACTGGTGTGAGATGGTATCTCATTGTGGTTTTGATTTTCATTCCTCTGAAAATTAGTGATGTTGATCATTTTTTCATATGTTTGTTGGCTACTTGTATGTCATCTTTTGAGAAACGTCTGTTCATATTCTTTGCCCATTTTTAATGGGGTAATTCAGTTTTGCTTGTTCAATTAAGTTCCTTAAAGATTCTGCAAATTAGACCTTTGGCAGATGCATATTTGAAAAATATTAAAATAAAATAAAAAAGGCAAATTGGAACAACTCAAGAGAAAGGTAGCAGTAATACACAAACTTCTAAAACTCTGAACTCACCAGCTGGAGAAAGGGATTGTGCTGGGAGAACTTAAGAGTCACTGGAGGGTTATTTAGTTTTCCAAGTGAGTAGCAAAACTGTGCTAATGAGGTCTTTAACACCTGTACTCCAACCAGTAGCTGAGTCTAAGCAGAACCAGGTGGGGGTGTGCCAACAGCTTGGAGGTGGCTGGAGGGAGGAACAGAAATCGCTCTTCCTGGTTGGTAGGATACAAATGACGTTTGTTAGCCTTTTTATGCTGTTCTCTCCTTTCCACATGTTGCACATGTGAGTGTATATTTACTCATAAAATAGGGCAAAATGTTATTTTTTTTTAAAAAAATAATATTTCATGTCATATACTTGAATATCTGCCACAGGAACATATTACATTTTTTCTAATTAAAAAAAAGAAAAATATTTTCTCTTTCGGTTGTCTGTTTACTTTGTTTTTTTTTTTTTTTTTTTCTGTGTGGAAACTCTTTTGCTTATTTAAGTTCTACTTGTCAATTTTTTTTTTGGGGGGTTGCAATTACTTTTGAAGACTTAGTCATACATTTTTTCTTAAGGCCAATATCCAGAACGGTGTATTCTAGGTTTTCTTCTAGGATTCTTACAGTTTGAGGTTTTACATTTTAATCTCTAATTCATCTTCAGTTAATTTTTTTATATGGTGAAAGGTTGGAGTCCAGTTTTATTCTTCTGCATATGACTAGCCAGCTATCCCAGCACCAATTATTGAATAAGGAATCCTTTCCTCTATTGCTAATTTTTTTCAACTTTTTCAAAGATCACATGGTTGTAGGTATGCAGCTTTATTTTGGGATTCTCTATTCTCTTCCTTTGGTCTATGTGTGTGTTTTTGTACCAGTACATATTGTTTTGGTTAATGTGTGGCCTTACAGTACAGTTTGAAGTCTGGTAATGTAATGTCTCCAGTTTTGTTCTTTTTGTTTAAAACTGCTTTGGCTATTCAGGCTCTTTTTTGGTTCCATGTGAATGGTAGAATACTTTTGTCCAATTCTGTGAAAAAGGATACCGGTAGTTTTCTATGACTAGCGTAAAATATATAGATTGGTTTGGGCAGTATGGCCATTTAGTGATATTGATTCTTCCAATCCACGAGCATGGAATGTTTTTCTAATTTGTTGTGTCATCTGTGACTTCTGTTAGTAGTATTTTGTAGTTTATTTTTTTATTTTTTTATTTTTTCTGAGACAAAGTTTCACTCTTGTTGCCCACATTGGAGTGTGATGGCGTGATCATGGTTCACTGAAACCTTCATCTCCCGGATTCAAGCAATTCTACTGCCTCGGCCTCCTGAGTAGCTAGAATTATAGGTGTATACTACCACGCCCAGCTATTGTTTTGTATTTTTGGTAGAGACGGGGTTTCACCATGTTGGTCAGGCTGGTCTCGAACTCCTGACCTCAGGTGATACACCCACTTTGGCCTCCCAAAGTGCTAGGATTACAGGTGTTAGCCATTGCACCCAGCCTGTAGTGTTTTTTGTTGTTGTTGTTTTTGTAGAGATCTTTCACCTCCTTGGTTTACTGTATTCATAGGACTTTTACTTTTTTGCAGTTATTTTAAATGAGATTTCGTTCTTGATTTGTCTTTCAGCTTGAACATTATTGGTGTATAGAAATGCTACTGATTTTTGTACATTGATTTTGTATCTTGAAACTTTACCGAAGTTACTTATCCATTCCATTTGGCTTTTGGTGGAATCTTTAGGGTTTTCTGGGTAGAGAATAATATAGTCAGTGAAGAGAGACAGTTTGCCTTCTTTTCCTATTTGATTGCCTTTTATTTCTTTCTCTTGGCTGATTGCTCTCGCTAGTGCTTCCAGTACTACGTTGAATAGTAATCATGAGAGTCGGCATCCTTATTGTCTTCTAGTTATCAAGGGGAGTGCTTCCAGCTTTTGCTCATTCAGTGTGATGTTTTCTGTGGGTGTGTCATAGATGATTTTTATTATATTGAGGTATGTTTCTTCAATGTCTAGTTTGTTGAGAGTTTTTAAAAAGGAGTGTTGGATTTATTGAAAGTTTTTTTTTTCTGCACCTATTGAGATGATCATATGGTTTTTGTTTTTAATTCTGTTTATGTGGTGAATCACATTTATTGATGTGCATATGTTGAACCAACCCTGCATCCAGGAATAAAGCCTACTTGAAGTGATGAATTAACTTTTTGATATGCTGTTGGATTTGGTTTGCTAGCATTTTTATGAGGATTTTTGTGTCTTTGTTCATCAGGGATATTGGCCAGTTTTTTTTTTTTTTTTTTTTTTTTTTTTTCCGTTGTCTCTTTTTTAGGTTTTGGTATCAGGGTGATGTTGCCTTCATATAATGAATTAGGGAGGAGTCCCTCCTCAATTTTTTGCAATGGTTTCAGTAGTGTTGGTACCAGCTCTTTGAATATCTGGTAGAATTCAACTGTGAATTTATCTTGTTAGGGGATTTTTTTTTTTTTTTTTAGTTGGTAGGTTAATTATTGATTCAATTTCATAACTAGATATTGGTCTGTTCAAGGTTTTAATTCTTCCTATTCAATCTTGGGAGATTTCATCACTGTTTTTTTTCCTGATCATTTGGTGTAGAAGATGATTAATTTTCCTGATCTCAAAGATCCAGGTTTTTGTTTCATTGATTGTATGTTTTTGCTTTGTTTTGATTTTTTATTTCATTGTTTTTTCTTCTTATCTTTATTATTTTCTCTCTTCTGCATAATTTGGGTTTTTATTTGCTCTTACCCTTTTAGTTTTTCTTTGTTTTTGTGGAAGCTGAAGTTATTAATTTGAGACCTTTCTTCTTTTCTAATATAAGAATTTATCAGTTTCTGCCTAAGCACTGCTTTAATGGCATCCTATAAATTTTGATACGTTGTTTTTATTTCATTTATTTCAAAATACCTTCCAATTTCTTTCTTTTTTTTCCTTTGGCCTATGGGCTAGTTAGAAGTAAATTATTCAGTTTTTGAATATTTGGATATTTTCCAGATATCTTTTTGTTATTGATTTCTAATTTAATTCCATTGTGAATAAACATTTGTCTGAGTTGAATTCTTTTAAATGTATTGAGATTAGTTTTGTTGCACAACATATCATCTATCTTTGTAAAAGTTCCATGTGCTCATGAAAAAAATGTATATATTGTGTGTTTTGAAGTTTTGTTATTATGGTCATAAGGGTTTGGGACTGCTATGTCCTTCTTATGAACTGACCATTTTCCACAAATTGACCATGTGAACTTTATTTTAATTTTTTGAGCATGATGTCTTACTCCATTGATTTATGTTTAAACCAAGTGTGTCTTTATCTTTAAAGGGAATTTCTCATAGGCAGCATATAATTAGACCTACTAATTCCAGTGTGTGAATTCTGGGTTGGGTTTGACTGATTTTTCTCTTTAGTAAAAGTCACATTTTACTGTTTCTTTGCATGCTTTGTAATTTTTGATGGGTTGCCAGATATTGTGCATTTTACTTCATTTGGGTGGTAGATATTTTGTTTTCTACAAATATTCTTGAGCTTTTTGTGGGACACAATTAAGTTACTTTGAAATGACTTGATCTTTTGGGGTCTTTTAAAAAATATTTGTCAGGTGAGATCAGAATATTTGTTGGCTGGGCCCGGTGTCTCATTTCTGTAATCCCAGCATATTGGGAGGCTGTGGTGGGAAGGTTGCTTGGGCCCAGGAGTTTGAGACTAGCCTGGGCAAAAAAAGGGAGATCTTGCCTGCCACTGCACTTCAGCTTGGGCAACAGAGTGTGACTCTCTCTCAAAATAGAAAGAGTAATATTTTCTAAATTATTACCTTCTACAGAAGCAAGACTCTCTTATCAATGTTCCATAAATTACACAGTTTTTCAGCATGGTTTGTGGGAATAGGAGCTATTTCAAGTTTATTGTGAGCTCTGGATATATTTTCTCTAATGATTTCATGTGGTTCTTTTACCAGCATTGAGGACTTTTCTTCCAAACAGGACCTAAACAGTGCTCTACTGAATACTGGATGGGAACCTGTACAGATCTACAGAGTTCACTCTTTGCATAATCTTTCACTGTCTGGGATTTTTCTCTGTGAGCTTTAGCCCCCTTGGTCTCTGCAAATGCTTAACTTTGTTTCCTCAACTTAGGGAGTCTGCCTTGCTCCACCAGGGTTCTCCTTTCCTTTTCTGTTTGCTGAAAAATACAAGTTGGCGTAATGATCCAACTCCTTTATTTCCAGAGTGTCCTTCATTATTGATCTTCATTGTCTTGAAAGTCCTTTTTTCATATATTTTGTTCAGATTTTAAAACATTTTAAGATGGCAAATCATATTTATTATTCTATGCTAGTTAGAAGTGAAACTCATATCTATTCACTTTTTATATAGAAATCAAGCAAAAATATCTTTGAAATTGTTCATATTGCCTTAGTTACCGATATAATACTTGTGGAGATAGGATGCAAAATGAGATCAAAATAGGCTAAACTTGAAAAGTTTCTATATAAATATAGGAACTGAAATTTTAAACTCAGGGGAAAGTTAAGTCGTTGAGGTTCATAAGGATTACAGTTGAATGAAGCCTACTTAAGAAATATAAATACATACGGATAGACTTTTAATGGATACGTGCATTTAAATAAATTGGACAACATATTGATAGAGACCAAGATAAATATTTTTGGTTCTAATACAGACGTACTTAGTATATCAAAGATTTTATTTAATTCTGAAACATGAATGTTAGTGGATGCGCATTCATGTTTTTCTTTAGGTAAATATCCATAGTGTTTATTTTGTGATTTTGTACCTTGAGATACTCTATCTCCTTGACTTTGGCACTCTGTTTTATATTCTAGTTAGTAGGTGAAGCAAGTACTTTAATTTTTAAATGATTTTGCTCTACCATATCTGGCTTTTTATTTTACTGCCCAGAATATTTATAATCCTGTGTTAATAACCAAAAATCAAAGAAGTTTCTATTATCTTCCACTTCTTTTCTTACAAACCTATAAGAAGAATTTTCTGAGTTGTTTTTAAGGTATCTCACTGGCCAAACAAGCTTTGCTCACAGGCAAAAGTAGCTTGTACTTGGAGATTCATATCTTTCTATTTTCTGTTTTACTGAGAGGAAAATGATGATTGACTTTTCAAACAGACACAAAGGGCATACATACTCTCTGTAATGACTGAACAGGGCTGCTACAATTGCTGAGTCTTAATAAGTAAAGCTATACAGAAGATCAAGTACTTCTGATCTGATTATACAAAGTAATTCTGTTGTTCTCTTTTTAAGCAACATTTACTTAGATTTGTGAGATAAATAACAAAGTTTCTTCAGACATTCTAACCATTAGCATGTGAACATGACAATCCATGTGGTTATATGTGCGGACCTCTTTTCTTTTCTGTATAGCTAATGGAATTAAAAAAAGCAAGAAACCTATAACCCTGTCAACTCTATGCAAGAATTGCTTCTTCAGTTTAAGAGTAAATGGCCTTGTGTAAATATGTTAAAAGAAATAACTTTGAATTACATAAGATTTAAAGTAAGAAGCAATATTTTGCCAAAATATTATGCATCACTTTATTAAGAAATACTTATATACATAGAGTGGAGAATCAGGGTTATACAAAGTCTTAACAATTCTAATAGATATTTCCAGATCCAGGGCACAAAATTGAATTCAATCAGTGTCTCAGATTTCACATTTGTTAAAATGAAGAGGAGCATAGTCTTTGAAAAGTTTTATCTAAATATATGTTAAATTTTCTTTAAGATAAAATTATATTGGATGTAATTTAAAATTAAAGTAAAATCAAATTTATCCAAATTTTCCTATTAGATATTATCGTATAGCAACTTAGATCATAGAAACTGCATTTAGATGACATTTTAGTAATAATCTTTTAAATTCGCTATAGTTTTATTTATCAATTATTACTGTTTTCAAATTATTCAATATCTTTCACTCACTTTCAAAAGAAAAAGCAGCATGTAACATCATGCAACCTAAAGCAATCTATTCTCAATGATTTTCTTTTCATTTCCAATTGTATGTTTATAATCAATTATGATATTTCTATGTAGACAAAGGTTTATGTTAGTTAAAACAATTATATATTCCTCTTCTTTCATTTTTCTAATGAAATCATCACTAGACATGCAACTTTTTCAGAGAAAAACAATGATAGACTATAGTTACCTCTTTCTAACTAGATGATGCCTGATAAATTTTAAAATTACATAAAATTACTGGAAAAGGGTAAGAAATGTTTTAGGTCTTCATTTATATTTTAACATAATAACTTAAATATTTCAAGTTCAACCAACAAAGGTTTATCATAGAAAAATTCTAACATTTCTCTGATTAAAAAATAATGTTGATGGAGAGAACAAAGCAGACATTAAGATTCCTTGAATCTATCATAGTTTTACTACTGCTTTGCTGACTATGGAATGCATTCCCTTAGGGTTTGCTGACAATTTGAAAGTTAAGGAGAAGGAGGTATCTCTATGAAGAGTCTGGGCTAAATCACTTTTGCTTTAAAACATTAACACTGTTTTGATGTTATTTAGTGCAAACAGTCAAATGTCTCAGGCTTAGTGTATTATTTACTTTGTGTGTAATGACACATTTCACCCTTGCCTGCATACCTACCTATCCTCAGTTATTTATTCATTTTTATAACCTAATTCCCCATATATGTCTTTGATTTCATCCTCTCTTTCCTCATTTGCTTCCTCAGCCATTTCTTTTATTGATATATCTTTCATCTCATCCTTTGTAAAATAGATTCCTTCCTTTTAGGATATAAATACATTTCATATATTTTTCTTTATTTAAAACAATACTCTACCTTTAATCTTGATTTTTCTCCCAGATGCCAAACAGTCTTCCTACTACACTTCTTGACAGAATAGAAAACATTGTTTCCATGTCAGGATATTCTTCAGAGTATTTCCAGGGGACTTTTAGCTACACTTATCACTATGCCCTTTTCTGGGAATAGTCTGACAGCCTCTCTGATATTGCCAGATTTTTTTCTTTTTGTAATGAGTTATTACTTAAGTGTTGTCAAGATAGAAATTATTTTTTTCTCAAGACAGAATATTGTTGTGCTTGGGTCTCAGTGGCATAAATTATAACCACTAGCAATGTGAAAGGATTAAATTCAACATGATTAAAATTGAGAGTGGGCTCTATAAACTCACTAAGGGAAGAACAACCCTTCCTTCTGGCATGCTTACTACAAATGTAAACAGTTTTCCTTTTGAAATTATAGGTAATTTATTTTTCTTCTCATTTAGCTTAAACATGAATGTAATAGCCTGTTACAGTCAAAGGTTCATTGACGACATTAGTGAACACACTTTAAAATCTGCGGGATGTAGTTTAAAATATCAGTAATGTGTTGTTTTCCCTAATTGGAATTAATGCCTTATAGGGCATATTTTACTCATATGGAGTATTTTTCTTACAAAATGAGAACTCCATCTATCAACTTCCATAGGGATCATGCTTAATATACAAGCAAGATCTATTTGAAAGAATGATAAACTTTAAACTAACTTGTGGCATTGTGCCATAGTCAGCTTATGGACAGTAGAATAATCAAGATAAGCAAGAAACAATTTGTAAGTTTTATTGCACGTTCTTTTAAAGTTCAAGTAAATGTACATAAAACTAATCAAACAAAATATGTTGAAACATGATGCTAAGCAATGTCAGCCTGTAAAAAACAGTTCACCATTCACTTCAATCAAGGCAGTTAGTTTCAATCATTTCCTAATGCTTTCCAACAACACAGAACACTGGTATATAGAATATATTCTTGTTCATTCTATAGTCTTAAATATCAGTGAAAGCATAGTGGTTATAGATGAATGCTGAGTAGACACTGTGTCAGGTTTCAAAGTTATCCCGGTTCTTAGTTTTACATTAAGAAACACAATAAAATGGATATTACATAGCCTTAATTGAAAGTGGTCCATGACTTGGTGTGGTGGCTCAGGCCTGTAATCCCAGCACTTTGGGAGGCCGAGGCAGGTGGATCACGAGGTCAGGAGATAGAGACCAGCCTAGTCAACATCGTGAAACCCTGTCTCTACTAAAAATACAAAAAATTAGCTGGGTGTGGTGGCACACACCTGTAGTGCCAGCTACTCGGGAGGCTGAGGCAGGAGAATTGCTTGAGCCCGGTAGACAGAGGTTGCAGTGAGCAGAGATCGCACCACTGCACTCCAGGCTAGGTGACAGAGTGAGACTCTGTCTAAAAAAAAAAAAAAAAAAAAAAAAAATTGGTCTTTAGGAAAAGGCACATTTTAGAAAAGAAAATTTTAAATTATGGGAAATGGGCACTTATTTATTTTTCTTCTCACTTAGATTAAACATGAACATAAGAACCTGTTATAGTCAAAGATTCATTGATGACATTAGTCAACACATATTCTTACCTCTACAAATATTCTTACCTCTGAAGCAAACACCTTATATACAACTAAACTGTATGTGTAACAACAACCCCTGATTTAGAAAGTTCAACATCTTTTGTTCCTTAAGAACAAAGGACTGTGTGTTGGCTGCGCTTATAGATCTCTGCTATAGAATCCTAGGAACATATTAAATAATGATGCTATAATGTTAGTGCAATTCTGCTCACCTTTATGGACATTCTTTCAGTTTACTTTGCAGGATGCACTCAATCATTAAATGTTGGAATTCTGATTGCATTTCTCTGATGGCCAGTGATGATGAGCATTTTTTCATGTGTCTGTTGGCTGTATGAATGTCTTCTTTTGAGAAATGTCTGTTCATATCCTTTGCCCACTTTTTGATGGGGTTGTTTGTTTCTTTCTTGTATATTTGTTTGAGTTCTTTGTAGATTCTGGATATTAGCCCTTTGTCAGACGAGTAGATTGCAAAAATTTTCTCCCATTCTGTAGGTTGCCTGTTCACTCTGATGGTAGTTTCTTTTGCTGTGCAGAAGCTCTTTAGTTTAATGAGATCCCATTTGTCAATTTTGGCTTTTGCTGCCGTTGCTTTTGGTGTTTTAGACATGAAGTCCTTGCCCACGCCTATGTCCTGAATGGTACTACCTAGATTTTCTTCTAGGGTTTTTATGGTATTAGGTCTAACATTTAAGTCTCTAATCCATCTTGAATTAATCTTTGTATAAGGAGTAAGGAAAGGATCCAGTTTCAGCTTTCTACTTATGGCTAGCCAATTTTCCCAGCACCATTTATTAAATAGGGAATCCTTTCCCCATTTCTTGTTTCTCTCAGGTTTATCAAAGATCAGACGGCTGTAGATGTGTGGTATTATTTCTGAGGACTCTGTTCTGGAATTCTGCAGGGTCTTCTTATCACTTTTAAACTCTTTCCTTAGGTCAGTGGTTCTCAGAGACCTAGGATCACCAGCATCATCATTACCCAGGGGCTTGTTAGATAGGTGAATTCTCAGCCCACACACTAGACTTATTGAATCAGAAACTTCAGAAATGGGCCCCAGCAATCTGTGTTTTAATAATCCCTCCAGTTTATTTTGATGTATGTTCATGTTTGAGAACCACTGTCCTAGTTGTTCTCACCTATGCCTATGGCTTCAAATACCATATCAATCACAAATTATCTCAAGTTTAGTCCTTTTCTCTGAGCTCCAGGCTAAGAGAAAACTATGTGAAGCTCCATAGGATGTCTCACAGAAAGCTCTAATTCTACATGTCCACAGACCAAACTCATAGTCTTGTCCTTAAAATTCAGGTCCTCTTCCAGTGTTCCATATCTCATTGAAAATCACAATGAAATCCATCTTGTTATATAAGCCAGAAGCCTAGAAGTCATCCTTGACACATAATCTCCCTGAACTCCTATAGCTAAGTTGTTGATTTTACCTCCTAAAGGTATCTTGTGTATATCCACTTGTTTTGTTTTATTCCCAACATTCTAGCCTCTAACAGGCTCTTACGTACATGTTTAATCTAAATGAGAAGAAAAATAAATAAGTACCCATTTCTCACAACTCAAAATTTTCTTTTCTAAAATGTGCCTTATCCTAAGGACCAAACACTTTCAGTTAAAGCTGTGTGATATCCATTAAAAACAGCATAAAACACAGAAAAGATTTATATAGAACATAACAATATCATTAATACTATAAAAGGCTATCTTATGTGCAAATGTACAATTAAACAATAATGTCCTCAACAATCTTACTTCTAGTGTATTGGGTCACTATATAAACACGTTCTCCCATAATTTACCTAGGTCTGGAATTTTTTTAAAAAAAAGGTTTGCTGCATCAACAACAACTGACTTTTATTACTCATTAATTTTCTTGTTATGCAGTCTCTGCCAGTAAGTCAACGTTTGATGCACAATATTCATTATCCTTGGTACGATTCTGTTTGAGTATACTACTACTGAAACTAAAATAATCAGACTCAAGTAAGGGTATGCCCTGCTCAGGTTTCAAGTCTTTTGTTTTTACTCTGTATCTAAATCAAATTCAATGAATGTTCTTTCCCTATACATCAATGTTTCAACATTTTTCATAGTCAGATCCTTCAATGTGTCAGTGTTCCCGTTTCCTAATTTTATGTATTTTAAAGCCACTATGTTTCTGTGCTATTGTTTTTTATAGTGAGTATAAATCTACTGCAATTGACAAAAGGTTTATCCAAACACAGTTCCTATTAAAATTAAGAAATTCAACAATTGAGTGATAATCCAGCAGTGGAAATTCAAAGTTACTCTTATAGCTTAAGGCACTCAGGTTGTTTCCAAAAGGCAAAGGGAATTATGATGTTAAAAAATAAATAATTCAACATATTCTAGGTTAAAAGTGTAGGTTATACCTAAAAAAAGAAATTGAAGTCTAACATAATAGCAGCAACAATAAAAAATGGAGATATTCCTCATTGTTTGTGCAAGTAGTAAACTAAAAATATACCACGATCCTTGCAATAAATGTATTCACAAGAGATGCGTGTCATTCCTATTTGTTTCTAAATCATATATTCTCACTGAAAAATGATTACTTTATAATATAGGCAAAGTATCATTTGTCTAAAAAAAATCTCACTACTTAAAAAAAGTCAGATATTAAGTAAAGGTTATTTTGTAATGTGATTATTTTATAATGTGAGTTATCAATTATTCTTAATTTATCTGCTTTAGAATTGAAATTTTCAGTGTGTTAAGTATTTATACATTAGAAAACATTATGAACTTGAATAGAAACATTTCTTCTCTGCAATTCCATAATATTGGTATCACAGAATCAGCAATAGTATCTTTATATAATCCAGCAGAATAATCCACTTAGTCTATTAGGATAGTCAATGTAAATTATGTAGTTCATTTTCCTTATATAGACTTAAATTTGATCTAATAGGACAAAATATCCCTTAAGAAGGGTAATAAAGAGTTTGACTCCACTTTAGATATTTGATTGCTGATAGTTTTCAAGCTCTACCCTCCTCCCTTTCCCTCGTATGCTGGAACCTTAATTCCAGCCTTAATTCCGTAATACTAGAACAACTAAGCTTTTTTTGTTTGTTTGTTTTTGTTTTGTTTGTTTGTTTGTTTTTTTGAGACAGAGTCTCATTCTGTCATTCAGGCTGGAGTGCAGTGGTGCAATCACAGCTCACTGAAACTTCGACCTGAGCTCAAGCGGTCCTCTTACCTCAGCCTACCAAGCAGCTGGGACCACAAGTGCCTGCCACCATGTCCTACTAATTTTTTAGTTTTTTGTGCAGACAGGTTCTCCCTCTGTTGTGCAGACTGGTCTTGAACTCCTGGGGTCAAGAGATCCTCCTGTCTGAGCCTCCCGAAGTGCTGGGTTTACAGACCTGAGCCACCACACCCTGATCTGAAGTTATTTTTGGGTCAGCAGGAATGCCTGTCTTGCTCTCCCCGGAAAGCATCATTATGTAAATAATAAACATTTTCATAGTGTCCTGGTGTGCATGTGGTGTCCTGACCTCTTAACCAAAGTTGAGATTGAGGGTGGGGGATTCATTCCACCTCTGTGGCGTGACCAACATATGAAACACTGATTAAAAAGGAAAAATATCGTTCTGAGCAAAATAAAGAAATACAGTTCTGAAAATGATTCACCAAGTCCTGTATTAATTTGGTTTCTGTTTTCCAAAACCAAAATAGTAGGTAAATACTAGAAAGAAAGTAATCTTATGGTGTCCACTAGATGGCAGCGGCCAACTTTTATTCTTAGAAATTTCCATTCTAGAAAACCCAAAGTTGTCAGTTCAGGGAGCTGTTAACAACATGCCCACATTTGAGGGTAAATAGTTAGAGATGTGATTAATATGACTGTTTATTCTTTTTATTTAGTGAATTACCCCTCGTGGCAAATGACCTGGGCTTTTGAGTAGCTAAATCTCTTCCACTTTGAAAATAAGAATGGATTTATTTTGCCCTTCCTCATCTCCTTCACTGGTAGATAAATCACTCCTCTACATCACAGGACAAATGTGGAAGTTACAAGCACTTCCAGGGCAATATCTTACACACAAGTAAGTACTGTCTAGACATACTCTCTAGGCCACAATAATGAAAAATTATGCAACCTTATAGTTGGAAAGCTACTTAAAGAGAGCAATTTGTTTCTACTTCTTACTTCAGGCTTGAGTACCTAAAGCCTCTAGGACACAATTTAAGATATTAAAAGGTGGAAACGATATCACTTTCCTCAGTAGTCAATTCTGGTAATATATTTTATTTTATAGATAATTCAAGCTCTCCTGCTTCAACTTAAACACGTATTTTTGCAATTTTATTTTTAATTTTTGACTGTCTTTTTGTATAATTTTTTAAAATACTAAGTTGTAATAATTACATAACTCTCTCTACCACTAAAACAAACCGCATGGAATCTATTTTTATATCCCTGTGATTGGCATTTATTTCTCTTCCCTGAATTGTCCCAAGTTTCATTTCATCTGTTCTGAAGATATATAAACTATGTGATATAACATATGTAATGTATATCATATATTATTATATTTCTTATATATTATATATAATTATATATTATATACTAAGATATATAATAGTAAGAATATAACCTAATACAGAAAGTACGACATCTAGTAACTTATAGATACTTTTCTCTTCAGTATCTCCTAGTACCATACCGGCATTCTTCAAACATCTTAATTTTAGCGCTTATATAATAAACTAAATGAATGGCTTTGGCTTCCAAAGTTTTTTCTGCTATTTTGATGGTGGCGAATTTTTTCCAAGTTCTTAGACTGAGTTTCTTCAAAAATTGTTACAACCATTAACATAATTTATCATACATATTCTGGAATATTAGCCCAGAGCAGAACCAGAAGTCATTCTATTTCTTTTTGATCCATTGCCTGATTTCCTGTAGGTCCTTGGTTGTAGAACTAAGTTAATGTATGTGACTTTATTAACTCAACAAAAGGAAAAGGAACAACTTGATGCTAATTGATTCTTCTCCCAATCTTGCTGATGATTCTATGCACACATTCTTTAATTATAGGAATCTGGCTATAGGATAAGCAATGTATCATTTGAAGAACATTGTAAATTAATAGGTATTGTAATATAGTAAGTTGGAAAAAGACTTGATAAAAATATGTAAGTTCTATAATTCTTCCCCCAAAGAAAGGTAATTGGTAATTTTAATATTTTGCAGATAAAAAGAAGAAAGGTGAAAAATGAACTAGAGTGGTAAGCTAATTTGAAAGTAATAAAACTATTGTGTTAATCTTATAGAATCTATTATTTATAAACTCCAATCACAGCATAATGCTGGAACACCGGTACTCTGAACAATCTATTTGAATATTTAAAATTATATATGTACCTTACATTATATTTCTATTGTACAGTGCTGATCTGGACTTTGAACTTAAGGATCTATTTACTGCTTTCTTCTGCAGCATGAAGCCAAGTCAGTTTGGAATTCAGGTAGATATATAAAACTGTCTCAGCCTTGATATTCTACAAAATAAATGGAAAAGGGAAAGAATAAAAGGATGTAAAGAAAAGACTGAATAGAGTGAGTTAGCCCTTGAAAGGAAGAGCCAAGAGCCAGGTCACCAGGGTAATAATGAACAACTGTTTATTTAATAATGCAGTTTGCTTACCATGCATTCGAGATACTAGGTTGGTGAAAAAGTAATGGCAAAAACCACTATTACTTTTGCATCAACCTAATATTAATAGCTTTCTGCAAAGTGAATGGGCCATGAATTTAGTAAACCAGCTATGGTAACAGCATACTGTTACATGTAGTTAATGACTACACAGAGTTACTTCAAAATACACAAATAGTTTTCAATGTCAATAGGGCATTCAATGAAGAAAAAAAATATATCCCAAAAGGCCAGAAAAGAGTGGTGATAGCACCATTTAACATATTTCTAAACCTTAAGTTTCCTATTATAGGATGGTTATTACATACATCAATTGTTTTTAGTTTGAAAGCCCTTTAAAAATATCTAAAAAAGAAGTTGCCAAGCATGAAATTGTTTAGCATATGGGCATCACAGAGCAGTATTTGAAATGTGATCTTTTTAACATGCCATTTTCTCTCCCCCTCTCTGGTATTATAAGCAACCCATAATTTTTCTAAGAAATTGTCATGAAATGACAAAAGGTTGGACATTGCTCAACTTATTTATAGAGGTTACTAAGATCTGGTTGTTATAATTATACCAATGCTTACCAAGTCACTTATTTTTTCTGAGTCACAATTTCTTCAAGAATAAAAAAGGGGAACCAATTATTGATATGCTGTGATGTTTGTAACATGCATTATAATTCCCAAGGGAAAAATTCTATTAAAGTTATATAAAAATATAAACCTAGCAATCACTGAATTAAAAAATCAAAATCTCATACATTTAATAATAATCTGACAAAAGGCTGCATGTAGAAAAATGCTCACAAAGCCGGATCCATTAAAAAAGGCACTGGAACTTTGATTTAGCTTGTATTAAGATAATTAATTATAAGAATGCTCTATCAGTGAAATGAAAACACGGCGAGTACAATTTAGTATTTTTTCTGTTTAATTTGGAAAAGAATAAGATGAATGATATTCATCAGGTGAGGTTATTAATGCAATATAAAATGATTTGATATTTCATAATTAGTCTTAACAATTTTCACATTTGAAATAGAAGATTTTTCACATTGGTTGGAGAAGAAGGTATAGAATAATATGATGAGAAGTGATATTTACTGATGACTTATTACGTGATAGACACTACGCAAAGGTAATTTACGTGCATTAATTCATTGAATCATCACAACTGTTCACTAATTTAGTTAATATCAATTGAGCACATAAATCATGCCACATATTGAGGCATGTGAACTGTTGGGGTTAGAAGTTATGGGAACAGAGAGGTAGTACTTGTAAAGAGTCACAAAACAAAAGTAAAATTACTAGTGTGTTAAATGCTGTGAAGTAGAGGTACATAATGCTATGAGAGCTAATAAGTGATCAAGTTGGTGGGCAGGGAGGGATTAGGGAAGACTTTCCTAAAAGAATCATATACTAAAGTGAACTATGAAGGAAGACTAGGAGTTACTCAGGTCATGGAGTATTATAGGAAAAATGAAAAGCATATGCAGAGGTTCTGTAGGTGGATGGAACATAATACATTAGAGAAACTAAAAGAAGGCCAACATGGCTGGAACGTAAAAACCACAGTGGTGCTTGGTATAAGATGTGACTGGAAAGGTATATAATCCATGCATTGCCTGGTAATTCTTTTTATGGATTTTTTTTAGTCTAAAAATAATGAAAAGTTATTGATAGCTTTAAATAAAGGGGATGGATGGAAAAGTGGAGTGAGGTTAAGGAGTGGTGATATGATCACATTTATATTTTAAGAAAATGTTTCTCCGATTAGAATGGTAGAACAGATTAGAGGGAGGCCAAAGTGAAAGTGGGGAGACAGGTTAGAGGCTATTGAAATTGTTCAGGCTGGGCACAGTGGCTCAGGCCTGTAATTTTAGTGCTTTGGGAGGTGGAGCTTGAAAGATAGCTTGAGGTTAGGAGTGTGAGACCAGCCTGGGCAGCATGGTAAGACCTTGTTTCTACAAAAATTTTTTTTAAAAATTGAAAAAAAAACTGTTCAGGTTTAAGATGATGGTAGCTTGAACTAGGGTATAGGTACAGGCAAGGGAGATAAATTGATAAATTTGAAAGATATTTAGGAGATAATATTGACCAGCATTGATATGGATAACTATAGCACGTAAAAGAGTGGCAAGTTTCAGGGTAACTCCTTAGAGGACAATCACAGGAAGGAGATACAATTTGGAGGATAGTGAGATCATACATTTTGTTTTGAATATATTGAGTATGTGGTGCTCTTGAGGTATCCCAGCAGAACCATCACTTGCACTTATGAGTCTACAATCTTAGAAGAGGATTTTGGTATGTAGATATAAATATATGAGACCTCTGAATATAGATAGTAAATTGAAGCAATAGACATGGATAAAGCAATCTAGAAAATATCGAATAAGAAAAAAGCTTAAAATGGATCCCTGAGGAGCTCCAACGTTTATCCATCTGGGAGAGCAGCATTATCCTGCAAAAGTAACAGAGGAGGAGTGGCAAGCAGGAAGTGTAGGAGAAAAGGAGTGGTCAAGTGAAATAAGGTCTGACAAGGTCTGTTGGACTTAGCCACATGTGGGCTCATTGTAAGCTTATCAAAGTCATTCTAATGGAATAAAGTGGGTAGAAGAGAGATTGAGGAGTACTTAGAAGTGAGATAATGAAGACAGCAAGTATAAAGGACACTATCAAGAATTCTGGCTGTAAAAGACAAAGTTAAGGTAAAAGCTGGAGATTTCTTCCGGGCTCCAGACTTGCTCTCTCCAATGGGGTAACTTTAATGGCACCTTGCACACTCAATATTTCCAAAGCCAAACTTGTGATCTTGTCCCTTCTGACATAAAAATTCTGGTCTTCTTTGAGCATTTTCTTTGAGCTCATTCATCTCACTTTTATTTAAATGGAAAAATTTTAGCAGTTTTTAACAGTCTATGAGATGGATCTGGTTGAAAGGGAGAGGATCAACATACAATAATGAGAGGATGAAAATTCTTGGCAAGTATTATTACTCGCCCTGAGAAAATGAAGAAAATGAGTCTCAGAGAAGTTACGTAACATGTTCAATGTATTGAAGCGAATAAGTAAAAGAGCTGGGATTATAAACCAGGCATTTTTGTTTACAAAACCATTAATTACAATGCCTTTCCTGTAAATCTTTTTTTTTTTTTTAGTAAGAAGTAACATCAGTGGATTATTGCCTAACATTATGTATTGTGTGCATTACTTTATTTGTCAGAAATTCAATTCCTTAATACTAACACAAAGATTAAGGACTCTTATAATTCAGTGACAATAGATAGACTTTCTTTCCTTCCTGGTGCACTTACATTGTGAGGGAACTAGTAGAGAGTTGACTGTTTCACAATAAACCAGTATCTTTTCCATTTAAAAAGGAGGATTCCTCTAGACTGTCTTTTCTTCCAGAGCCATCTCTTGCATTTCCCATGGCCCAATTCAGTACAGGCCATTGTGTAAAATTGACATCTAGACCAAAAATATTAATCTTCCTCAAATAAATATGAGAGCAAGGTCCATCCAAACCAAGACACTGCAAAAACAAACATATTAATAAATGTTAATTTGGATACCATAACAATGTAGATTTTAAATTAGATTTTAAATTATAACTTTTTCACAAGTTTACAATACACAATTCATCAATATTGGAACAAATTTTTCTCACTACAAATGGCAACATCATCTTTCATTTACTTAAGTCCATTTTTATTTCTTATTTTGTTAACTGTACTCTAGCCATTTGTTTGTTACTTATTGATCTGTTAATCTTTATCTTGCTGATGGATATATTAAGAATATTAACTTTTTGTCTGTCATATGCATTGCAAATATTTTCCTCAATATGTCTTGTCTTTGACTTTTATTTATGGCATTTTGTATGTATGCCATTTTTGAGTAGTTACAGATATAAATTGTTTCTATTTTCTGTTTTAGTGTCATGCTTAGAAGTGCATATTTTTTTTTTACATTCAGTCATTAATACATCTAGAGTTATTTTGTGTACATTATTGTATTAGTCTGTTCTCACACTGCTAATAAAGACATACCCAAGACTGGGTAATTTATAAAGAAAACAGGTTTAATTGATTCACAGATTCACATGGCTAAGAGACCTCAGGAAACTTACAATCATGGTGGAAGGGGAAGCAAACACATCCTTCTTCACATAGTGGAAGGAAAGAGAATGAGAGCTGAGTAAGGGGGGAAGTCCATTATAAAACTATTGGATGGGCTGGGCACAATGACTCATGCCTGTAATCCCAGGACTTTGGGAGGCCAAGGCGGGCAGATCACCTGAGGTCAGGAGTTCGAGACTAGCCTGACCAACATGAGGAAATCCCATCTCTACTAAAAGTACAAAAATTAACAGGGCATGGTGGTGGGCACCTGTAATCCGAACTACTCAAGAGGCTGAGGCAGGAGAATCGTTTGAATCTGGGGGAGGCAGAGGTTACAGTTACCCAAGGTCCCACCGTTGCACTCCAGCTGGGGTGACAGAGTGAGACACTGTCTCAAAAAACAGACAAACAAACAAACAAACAAAAATTAGATCTCGTGAAAACTCACTATCATGAGAACAGTATGGGGGAAACCATTCCTATGATTTAGTTATCTCCACCTGGTCCCACCCTTGACACGTGGTGATTATTACAATGTAAGATGAGATTTTGGGTGGGGACACAGCCAAATCATACCATTTATATAATATAGTGATCTAGGTATATTTCTCTTTTCCAAATGTTTTGAAAGTTACCCAAAACTATCCATTGAACAATCCATCTTTGCCTGATTGATATGAAATATTACCTTTAGTATATACTGAATTTTTCACATATTTAGTCGTTTCTGCATTTTCTTATTAATTTCATTAAAATATTTATATATTTTTATTTTTGCCAGTGTATTAATTATTATACATTTAGAATATATTTTAGTATTTTTGGGGGGGGGTTAGATTACCTTCTCATTAACCTTAGTATTTTTATCTTGGATTTCTCTCACAGTTTGTATTCTCCCAGATGAACTTTTAGTTAGAGTCAACTTCCAAAAAATCCCATCAAAATTTTGATTAAAGTAACATTATATTTAAAGTTAATTTGAAATATTCAAGATTTGTCATATTTACTATATTGACTGTTCTAAGCCAGAAATGTGGCCATATAACTCAACATTTATCTATCATTTCCTCTATGAAAATTTTACATTTTATTCTCACACGTGTCTTACACACTTTATATTAAGTTTATTCTTGTGTATTTTATCATTTTTATTGCTATTTTAGAAAAAAAGTGTATTTCCTGGCCATTATTTTATTGTTACATAATGAATGCCACAAATGGTTTTAATTCCAACAATTTGTGATATCATTTTCTATGTGTAGATAGAGAACCTAAAACTGTAAAGCTCTAACCAAAATTTAAATAAGTTATCATTTAAGCAAAAATAACTGTTATTTGGCACAAATAAACACTTAACTGTGCCAAGGTAAACAACATCAAGAATATGATTGAAATCAGACATTGGCTCTTTTATCTCTTCAGAGCATCTCAGTGTAATAAACATGAAAATTTAGTCTCAGCCTCAGAAATAACACCACACATCTGCAACCATCTGATTGTCAACAAACCTGACAAAAACGAGCAACTGGGAAAGAATCTCCTATTTAATAAGTGGTGCTGGGAAAATGGCTAACCATATGCAGAAAACTGAAACTGGACCCCTACCTTACACTTTATACAAAAATTAACTCAAGATGAATTAAAGACTTAAATGTAAAACCCAAAACAATAAAAACTCTAGAAGAAAACCTAGGCAACACGATTCAGAACATAGACACGGGCAAAGACTTCATGACAAAAATGCCAAAAGCAATTGCAACAAAAGCCAAAATTGACAAATGGGATCTAATTAAACTAAAGAGCTTCTGCACAGCAAAAGAAACTATCATCAGAGTGAACAGGCAACCTACAGAATGGGACAAAAAATTGTGCAATCTACCCATCTGAGAAACATCTAATATCCAGAATTCATAAGGAACTTAAACAAATTTACAGGAACAAAAAAACAAAGAACCTCAACAAAAGTTGGCAAAGGATATGAACAGACACTTCTCAAAAGAAGACATTTACGCAGCCAACAAACATATGAAAACAGACACTTCTCAAAAGAAGACATTCATACAGCCAACAGACACATGAAAAAATGCTCATCATCACTTGCCGTCAGAGAAATGCAAATCAAAACCACAATGAGATATCACCTCACACCAGTCAGAATGGTGTTTATTAAAAAGTCAAGAAACAATAGATGCTGGTGAAACTGTGGAGAAATAGAAACGCTTTCACCCTGTTGTTGGAAATATTAATTAGTTCAACCATTGTGGAAGACAGTGTGGCGATTCCTCAAGGATCTAGAACTAGAAATACCATTTGACCCAGCCGTCCCATTACTGGGTATATACCCAAAGTATTATAAATCATGCTGCTATAAAGACACATAGACACGTATGTTTATTGCAGCACTATTCACAGTAGCAAAGACTTGGAATCAACCCAAATGTCCATCAGTGACAGACCGGATTAAGAAAATGTGACATATATACACCATGGAATACTATGCAGCCATAAAAAAGGATGAGTTCATGTCCTTTGTAGGGACATGGATGCAGCTGGAAACCATCATTCTCAGCAAACTATCACAAGAACAGAAAACCAAACACCACATGTTCTCACTTGTAGGTGGGAATTGAACAATGAGATCACCTGGACACAGGAAGGGGAATATCACACACTGGGGCCTATTGTGGGGAGGGGGGAGGGGAGGGATAACATTAGAAGATATACCTAATGTAAATGACGAGTTAATGGGTGCAGCACACCAACATGGCACATGCATGCATATGTAACGAACCTGCATGTTGTGCACATGTACCCTAGAAGTTAAAGTATAATAAAAAAAAAGAAAAAAAGCTAAGCATCACTAATTATTAGTGAAATGCAAATCAAAACCACAATGAGATATCACCTCACACCAGTCAGAATGGTGTTTATTAAAAAGTCAAGAAACAATAGATGCTGGTGAAACTGTGGAGAAATAGAAACGCTTTCACCCTGTTGTTGGAAATATTAATTAGTTCAACCATTGTGGAAGACAGTATGGCAATTCCTCAAGGATCTAGAACCAGAAATATGACTTGACCCAGCAATCCCATTACTGGGCATATATCCAAAGGAATATAAATTATTCTACTACAAAGACATGTGTACATGTGTGTTTATTGCAGCACTATGTACAATAGCAAAGTCATGGAATCAACCCAAATGCCCATCAGTGATAAACTGGATTAAGAAAATTTGATACATATACACCGTATAATACTATGCAGCCATAAAAAGGAATGAGATCATGCCCTTTGCATATGGATGAAGCTGGAAGCCATCATCCTCAGCAAACTAACAGAGGGCCAGAAAACCAAACATCACATGTTCTCACTCATAAGTGGGAGTTGAACATTGAGAACATGTGGACACAGGGATGGAAGCAACACACACCAGGGCCTCTCTGTGGGGTAAGGGGCAAAGGGAGGAAACTTAGAGGACAGGTCAATAGGTGCAGCAAACCACCATGGCACACATATACTTGTGTAACAAACCTGCACATTCTGCACATATATCCTGGAACTCAAATAAAATTTTTTTTAAAAAAAGAGAGAAAGAAAATGTATTTGGTCTCAGAGTACATATATGTACTGAATTCCTTAAATGCATGTATTGCTTTTTCTAGAAATCCCAAGGCAAATTTATTCATAAAATTAGATATTTTATTTTCAAAATTAAGTGTATATTATTATATTAATTACAATTTTGCTATAGCTATATGCCATTGTAATTCATGGTTGCACTTTTAAAAACTCATTACTCTGGCTGGGCACGGTGGCTCATGGCTGTAATCCCAGCACTTTGGGAGGCTGAGGCGGGTTAATCACCTGAGGTCGGGAGTTTGAGACCAGCCGGACCAACATGGAGAAACCTTGTCTCTACCAAAAATACAAAATTAGCTGTGTGTAGTGGTGCATGCCTATAATCCCAGCTACTCGGGAGGCTGAGGCAGGAGAATCACTTGAACCCAGGAAGCGGAGGTTGCAGTGAGCCGAGATCACACCATTGCACTCCGCCAAGATCATGCCATTGCACTCCAGCCTGGGCAACATGAGCGAAACTCCATCTAAAATACAAATAAACAAACAAACAAACAAAAAAGAAAACCCCTCATCACTTCAGGGTCCAGCTTACAACCATTATACTAATTACCAAATTACTGTTGCTTTATTCTGGACTCTCACACAGTTATATTAGTATGAGAAAGTTCTCCCTAAGGTTTCAGTTGAATACAGAAGTCACTTTAATTTGGAGAGTTTATGCACCAAATTATACATTTTTCCTATAGGTCAGCTACCTTTTAAGAGCCTGCTACTGAAGATAACAGTTTTTCTTTAGATTTCTAAAACCATGCTATTGCTTATGCAGGATGTCACTTTGTGTGAGTTCACACATATATAAATGTGTGAGGAGGATGAGATATCTGAGATTGTAATAATTTTTAAAAATTTTTTCTCTAAACTATGGCCACTACCACTTCCTTCTACTGTAGCAGGGGGGCTTTTCCAGATATATTCTTCTTCAGCACATTAGAACTACAGAGTTTTTGAGCTAGAAGAGACTTTAGAGATCATCTAGCTCAATCCTTTGCTTTATAGATACAGAAATAAGGCCAAGTAATACTTGGAATGTTATTGTTAGTTGGTGATAGAGATTGATCTAGAACACAGTTCTCCAATTATAGCAGCTGCCTCTCTACCCATTAATCCCTGGTGAAATTGCTAGGATCCCTGTATTTTAAGAATCTGTACTGGTTTTATATTAAGGATGAATGTTATAAGGGTTTATTAAAACATCAGTTTTGAAATGTGGGTCTTGTTCACTGAGAATAGATTGGCTAAAATCATGACAGTGAAAATCTATCCAAATATTAGAAATCATCAAAAGGTGGGCTTCTTATAGAAATGATCCCATCACAATGTTAAAAAAAAGACCCAACTATCTGAAAAACGGTCCATTTTTAATTAAATAAGAGAAAATGAAGTGGATTCTCTATTTGTGAATGATTCCTCTGTGTTTTCTGGAAGATGAAAAATAATAGATCATGACAAAAATACCTGTGTATCTAACATATAGCTGTTAGATCTTTTATGTTTCCCCTACTTGATGACTTTCAAAACTAAATAGCAGTCACATTATTTTTACCCATCTTTATTTTTTTGAAACCTAATTCATTGTCTCACATAATTTACTCAAATTTATAATCTGATTAGCTGACACACGTGAATTCATAAAACAGTAAAGCCCAACCTTCTAGCTCATGCTATCACTATAGATGGTTAAACCTAGGAAAAATACATAATAGCAGATACGGATAAATTAATAGCTGTAGCTGATAGTAACTGCTTATACAATTTTAAAGTGTTCAACTTTAATTTCAATAAAATTACCTTATGAAACTGGGGTAGTTTGTAAAATGACTGACAAAAGGAAAATATATACACTCAAGTAAAGTTTGAATCACGTTCAATTCTTAGACCCCAAGTGTGTGCAGTCTTTTGGATTAACTATGGCTATCAGAAAATTTTCATTTGACATATACACATATAAATAACTACCTGCTTATCTGATCACTCTTCAAATATTCTGTAACATTTTTGAGATGGAGAGTCAAATGTCAATGTTTTGCTTTAGTTTTCCTGTTAGACTAGGTAATAGTACTTTAACTTTCATTTGAAATTATAGAAGCAGTATATAAGCACAGTAAAAAAAAACTAAGTGCATAGAAGAGATTTTTATTTATATCAAGAATTGTTATTAAAAGTATCACATAACTTTTCTGTATCTATTGAGTTGTTAATACATGGATTTCCTTTTTTAGTCTTAATGCAATGAATTAGACTAATAAGCTTTCTTCTAAATTAACCTTCAGTTTCTGGATTAAATCCTACTTAGGCAAGTTTTCTTGTTCTTGTAATACACTACTGGAGAGTGAGTGGTAAAGATGGTCAAATAGAAGTAGCTGGGGAGCATGGCTCTCCACAGAGAGCAATGGAAGGGGTGAGTAAATTCACATCTTCAACAGAAACATCCAGGTACTCACATTGGTACTAATCAAGGAAACAACTGGGCCCACCCAGAACAGATAAAAGCAAGGCAGGATGATGGCCCACCTGGGAGTGACATGGAGTTAAGGGAACCTCCACAACCCAGAGAAGTGGTGAATAAATGTACAACCTTGGGAAACCATGCTTCTTCTATGGATCTTTGCAAGCCTCAGGTCCAGAGATAGCCTCGTGAACCCACTCCATCAGGACCTTCAGTCTGATACACAGAGCTACCTGCAGTCTCAGACAAGCAGTTGCTCAGGCACACATGTAATCATGGGAGCTTTAGATTCCCCAGCTTTCGGGGCATCCCAGCAAAAATAACTGCAACTCTGGCAAAGTGGTGACAGGACTTAGCTAGCTTGCCTTAGATAGACAAGGCAAGGGCCCCTGGAGAGCCCCTGACCCACAGGTCAGTGCCTCATCCCCACGTAACATAAAAAGTAGCCTGAGAAAAAAATCAAGCTGCAGGCACTGATAAGGAAACTAGCACAAGGGGTTGTGCCTGGAGACATGCTCACAGCTGCACAGGTAGGAGAACCTCCAGCCCATTCAGGTAAAGTCTTGCACTAACCTCCAGCTCACTCACATAAGGAAACAAGACATGACACAGAAATGCCTTTGTCCCTTGTATAATCAGTGGGCTCACAGGAAAATGTTTTTTCTCCTTTTGTGGGCATGAATACAGTGGGCTCCAGTGGGTTCTGGTGGGCACTTTCCTATCCTTTTTGGATTGTGAGGTCAGCCTCTATGAATCATCACTTCAGTTCCTAATTGGTCCTGGGTCAAGGTCCCCGGCAAAGCTTTCACTTCAGCTCCTGATAGGTGAGGGGCCAAGCTGAGCAGCGTCTCTGAAAAATCCCTTCAGCCCCTGATTGGTCCCAGGCCAAGTTTTCTTTATTTTTTGAGACAGAGTCATGCTCTGTCACCAGGCTGGAGTGTAGCGGCGTAATATCGACTCACTGCAACCTCTGTCTCAGCCTTACGAGTAGCTGGGACTACAGGCACACGCCAACATGCCTAGCTAATTTTTGTATTTTTAATAGAGATGGGGTTTCACCATGTTGGCCAGGATGGTCTCGATCTCTTGACCTCGTGATCTGACTCAGCCTCCGAAAGTTCTGGGATTACAGAGGTGAGTCTCTCCATCTAACCCCAGGCCAAGTTTTCTAATTGGTTCCAGGCCAAGGCCCCGGGCCAACCTGTGTCATGTATTCTCCAAGACAGCCTGCAAACTCAGCACATTCCTTCCTTTTCCCTGTCCATAAAACTCTGGACCCCAGCCTCAGAGTGGGCAACTCATTCGGCCTCCCCTCTCTGCTGGCAGAGGGCTTTCTGCTTTGGCTTACTAAATCAGCCTTGTCTCTGTGCTCCTTTATTATCTTGGACATGAGACAAAGAACTCGGTATTATCTCAGACAACGAGAGACTGCTACATCTTGGTGCGTTGAGAATACAACGGTGGGAGATTAAACTCATGTACATACCCCTAGGAAAAAGGCTGAACCCACAAGTCAGGCAGTGATGGTCTAGGGGCCCCACTTTCATGGCACCTCACAGGATAACACCCACAGGCTTGGAATTCCAGCTAGCCACCAGTAGAAGTGCTGCACTTCCCTGGCACAGAGCTCCTAGGGGGAGTGGTGAACTGCCATCTTTGTTGTTTGGGCAACTTAGCTATTCCAGCCTGTGGGCTTCGGAGAGTCCAAACTGACTGGGGGAAGATGGGATCCCCCAGTGCAGCACAGCTACTCTACCAAAACTTGCCAGACTGGTTCTTTAAATGAGTCCACAGTCTGTTCCTCCTCACTGGGCTGGACCTCCCAAGTGGGGCCTCCAGCTACTGCCACCAATGTTTTCTGGCCAACAGTAATTTGAAAATTCCCTGTGACAGAGCTTCCAAAGGGAGGGATGGGCTGCCATATTTCCTGTTTGGGTAAATTAGCCATTCCAGCCTGCAGGTTTTGGAGAGCCCAGGCTGACTGAAGCAGAAGTGGTATACCAGCAAAGCACAGCTACTTTATTAAAGCATGGCCAGACTGCTTCTTTAAGCAGCTCCCCACTCCTACTCCTTCTCACTGGGTGAAACCTCCCAAGTGGGGCTTCCAGTCATCCCCCACCAATGTTCTCCAGAAGACAGCCATTTGAAAACTCCCAGGAACATAGCTCCCAGAGGGAGAGGCAAGCCACCGTCTTCGCTGTTTGGGTGACTTAGCCTTTCCAGCCAGTGGGCTTTGAAGAGCCCAAACCAACTGGGGTGAAAGCAGTACCTCAGCAGAGCACAGCTACTCTGTGAAAGCATGTACGGACACACTGTATTTTTACGCAGGTCTCTGACCCCCGTTCCTCCTCACTGAGTGGAATCTCTCAACTGGGGCCTCTAACCACACCCAATAGTGTTGTACAGCCTATAGATATTCAAAAACTCCCTAGGATGGAACTCCCAGAGGGAGGGGCAAACCATCATCTTTGCTGTTTGAGTGACTTAGTTCCAGCCTTCCTTCAGGCTTTGGAGAGCCTAAGTGGTCCGGGGGTGGAAGCAGTATCCCACACAGCACAGCAGCCCCATGAAAACATGGCCAGACTGCTTTTGCAAGTTAGTACCCAACCCTATTCCTCATCACCAGGTAGTGCCTCCAAAGCAGGGTTTCTGGCTACCCCACTGGTGTTCTCTGGCTGGAAGAGGTTTCAGGCCTCTTTGGGAGGGAGCTCTCAGGAAGAAGGGTGGACTGTCATCTTTGCTGTTTGGAAAACTTAGCAGTTCCAGCTTTCAGGCTTTGGAGTGTCTGAGGCAATCAGGAGCTGAAGTAGACTACTAGCACAGCACAGCTGCTCTAGGAAAACGTGGCCAGACTGCTTTTTAAAGCAGGTCCCTGATCCTATTTCTCCTAACTGGATGAGAACTCCCATCCTGGGTCCCCAGCCACCTCCTACAGGGGCATTCGGGCCAGAAACTGGTCCATACCACCTTGGGACAGAGCTTCCAGAGGAAGGGACAAGCTGCCATCTTTGTGGTTTTGCAGCCTTCAGTGGTGATACCTACAGGTACTGGGAAATATGAGACAACTAGGGACTGGAGTGGATTCCCAACATACTGCAGCAGCACTACAGAAAATTGGCCAGAATTAGAAGAAAAAAAAAAAAAGATTTATAGACCAGCAACCTCAAAGATTGAAGGTAGATAAGCCCACAAAAATGAGAAAGAATCAGCTCAAGAATGCTAAAATCTCAAAAAGCCAGGGCTCCCTTTTTCCTTGAAATGACCACATAACCTCTCCAGCAGGGGTTTGGAACTGGGCTGAAGTGGAGATGGTTGACAGGGCAGAAGTAGAATTCAGAACATGGACAGGAACAAAGTTCACTGAGCTAAAGGAGCACATTGTAACACAATTCAAGGAAGCAAAAGTTATGAAAAAGCATTGCAGGAACTGAGAGAAAAAATAGTATAAGGAAGAATGTAGTCAACCTGATAGAGCTGTAAAACAGAATAAAAGACTATCATAATAAATTCACAAGTATTAATAGCAGAGTAGACCAAGTAGAGGAAAGAATCTCAGAGCTTGAAGACTGACTTTCTGAAATAAGACAGGCAGGCAAGAATAGACAAAAAGAATGAAACAGAGTAAACCAAACCCTCAAGAAATATGGAATTATAGGCAGGGCACAGTGGCTCATGCCTGTACTCCCAGCACTTTGGGAGGCTGAGGCAGGCAGATCACTTAAGGTCAGGAGTTTAAGACAAGCTTGGCCAACATGATGAAACCCTGTCTTTACTAAAAATACAAAAATTAGCCAGGCATGGTGGCACATGCCTGTAGTTCCAGCTACTTCGGAGGCTGAGGTAGGAGAATGAACCCGGGAGGTGGAGCTTGCAGTGAGCCAAGATCACACCATTGCACTCCAGCCTAGGTGATAGAGTAAGACTCCATCACACACAAAAAAAGAAAAAAGAAAAAAGAAAAAAGAAATATGGAATTATTAGAGACCAAATCTATGACAAATTTTAACCACTTGATGATCATGAGACATTTTCCCAATGTCATATAATAAATACAATACAATTTCTGAGTTGGTTCCTAGTAGTGTGTTTGTGCATGCTTATATATTCATATGTAAATATATATATGGACAAGCTGATGATTAAAAATTATATGAACCACCATTAAACATTTACAGAAATTGATATTCAGCTAAGTGGCCATTACTAGTTTATTTTACATTACTCGATTTTTACATTACATTACCAGTTTGTTTTACATTGTTTCATAGTCTATATTAATTAATTTAATTAATTAATTAATAATTAAGATCACTCTTAGTGGCAGAACAGAAAAAGCTATTTTATCAATATGTTTTGATCTCTAGTCCAGTGACTTTTCCATGTTAACATAGTATAGGAAACAGTATTCACAATGTACTTAATATTATGCCTGGCACATAGAAGGTACTCAATAAATAATGTCAAGTAATATTATTACTTAAAATTATAGCAGTTGATAATGTTAAAAAAAAAAAGCCAAAACAGAAATATATCAAGATGGAAAACCCAATGATATAATTTATATTTCAAATGATTAGAAAGCTACAATAATTACTTCAAATGATTAAGTTTTTAAACAAAATACATGCAATATTTCATTATGCCATTATTCTGACATTTTGAGAGCTCGCAAACTATGTTGAAGCTTCTCATCTCTCCCTGAATGCCTTAAATCAAGGTCTTTGGACCATGAAACTCTTCACACAGTCTGGCAAAATTTGTGAACTCATTTTCAGAATAATATTTTTAAATCCATGAAATAAAATACATGGGATTACAAAGGAAATAACTTACCTTGAAATAGTTATCAAAATACTAAAAAAAAATTGCGATCAAATAACAAAATCTACCAGCAAACCTAATAACTGTAATTTTGAAATAGCTGTGAATCTAAATGATATTTTAAAGCATTTTCAGTAACTGTAATGTAATACGAAAATATTGGTAACTTTGGTAAGAAAAAGTCACAAGTATTGCTAATATTATTTTGGTTTATTACTTTATTCATTCACAATGGAAAGAAACACTAAATTTCAGGTAGATTTAAAAGAATATAAGATGCAGTTTCTAACTGTCCAAGGTCATGGGATCCCCTGAATTCTATTCATGATAGCATGTTGGAGCATCTGTGGACCCCAGTTTGTGAACTCTTGCCCTGAAACAAAGCCTGCCAGTTATCAAGAACCACCCATTGACACAACAGTCAAAGTAAATATTCCTATTTCTGTTTTCTTGGTCTTAAATAGAAAATGCCCCTGCTTTTTTCCTCATCTTTTTTTTGTTTTAATTTTTAGGAAAAGGCATACCTGCCAAAACAAATGACACGGAAGAGACAGAACAAGATAAATAGAAAAATTGACTCAGAGAAAAGAGCCATATTCAGGGAACGCAGAACATTAAACAATTTTTTTTCCTGTTATGGAAAAAACAACCAGAGATCAAGAAAGAACTCTTGGAAATAAAAAAAAAAAAACATGATTGCTGAACAATTGAAAGGATTTACAGTGAAATACCCATGCTGTCTTTCCTTTCTTCTACATCCTCTTTACCATCAGATTGGTGCTGAAAGAGGTCTTAGACTCCTTGGGCAAGTTTACAAATTACCTCTTTTATCCTCTGGTTCCAGTGCAGTAAGCATTTCATGAAGAGGGAACTGAAAAACCTCATTTAGGCCTCCTTTCCTAAGACAAGTACTCTAGCACAGTTTACCAGGGAAAATAGAGATATGAAATTGGAGATGTTTTAAGGACTTGCCCATTATTAATGAAGTAACTTGAGTTTTCTTTTCTGTACATCGATCTTCTTTAGTCCAGCAGTTCTCAGTGGGGGTAATTTTGCCCACCCAGGAGACATTTGGCAATGTCTGGAGACATGTTTGGTTGTCATAATTTGAGGATATACTACTGGCAGATAGATAAAAGTCAAGGATGCAACTAAGACACTCTACAATGCACAGGACAACCCCTCCAACAAAAAATAATTATCTGGTCTGAAATGTCAATAGTGCTGAGGTTGAAAAATCTAACAATCAAGGACTGTCAAGGAAAAAAACAGAATTGGTAGAGCTGCCAAACTATACCCAAACCCTAAATAATAGCCATTTTCCATTTTAAAATTAGTTTAAAATAAAGACATTTATTTCTTCTCCCTATTCTGTGAGAAGTCCAGTACTCTATTTTAATAAATTAATCTGTTTTGAATGTGTAGAATTTACTTGATTAAAAAGTATCATACAGGAGTTCCAAGATGGCTGAATAGGAACAGCTCCAGTCTACAGCTCCCAGCATGAATGATGCAGAAGATGGGTGATTTCTGCATTTCCAACTAAGGTACCAGGTTCATCTCACTGGGGCTTGTCAGACAGTGGGTGCAGCCCACGGGGCATGAGCCTAAGCAGGGCAGGGCATTGCCTCACCCGGGAAGTGCAAGGGGTCAAGAAATTCCCTTTCCTAGCTAAGGGAAGCTGTGACAGACGGTACCTGGGAAATCAGAACACTCCTACCCTAATACTGCATTTTTCCAATGGTCTTAGCAAACGGCACACCAGGAGATTATATCCCTCACCTGGCTTGGAGGGTTCCACTCCCACGGAGCCTCGCTCACTGCTGGCACAGCAGTCTGAGATCAAACTGCAAGGTGGCAGTGAGGGTGGGGGAAGGGCATCTGCCATTGCTGAGGCTTGAGTACATAAACAAACTGGCCAAGAAGCTTGAACTGGGTGGAGCCCACCGCAGCTATAGGAGGCCTGCCTGCCTGCCTCTGTAGACTCCACCTCTTGGGGCAGGGCGTGGCTGACAAAAGGCAGCAGAAACTTCTGCAGACTTAAACGTTCCTGACTGACAGCTTTGAAGAGAGTAGTGGTTCTCCCAGCAGGGA
This sequence comes from Colobus angolensis palliatus, assembly GCF_000951035.1. Classification (NCBI taxonomy): domain Eukaryota; kingdom Metazoa; phylum Chordata; class Mammalia; order Primates; family Cercopithecidae; genus Colobus; species Colobus angolensis. The sequence goes on along the minus strand of NW_012120766.1, from coordinate 16,641 downwards.
GTTTGAGATCTGAGAACGGACAGACTGCTTCCTCAAGTGGGTCCCTGAGCCCTGTAACATAACAATATTAACCTTAAATGTAAATAGGCTAAATAATCCAATTAAAAGACACAGACTGGCAAATTGGATAAAGAGTCAAGACTCATCAGTTTGCTGTATTCAGGAGACTCATCTCACATGCAGAGACACACATAGGCTCAAAATAAAGGGATGGAGGAAGATCTACCAAGCAAATGGAAAACAACAACAAAAAAGGGATTGCAATCCTAGTCTCTGATAAAACAGACTTTAAACCATCAAAGATCAAAAGAGACAAAGAAGGCCATTACATAATGGCAAAGGGATCAA
>NW_012120766.1:14394-15568 GCF_000951035.1 Colobus angolensis palliatus | reverse complement strand
TGATTTTCTTAAAAGATCAACAAAATTGACAGACCCCTAGCAAGACTAATAAAGAAGAAAAGAGAGAAGAATCAAATAGACGCAATAAAAAATAATAAAGGGGCGATCACCACTGATCCCACAGAAATACAAACTACCATCAGAGAACACTATAAACACCTCTACGCAAATAAACTAGAAAATCTAGAAGAAAAGGATAAATTCCTGAACACATACACCCTCCCAAGACTAAACCAGGAAGAAGTTGAATCCCAGAATAGACCAATAACAGGCTCTGAAATTGAAGCCATTATTAATAGTCCACCAGCCAAAAAAGTCCAGGACCAGATGGATTCACAGCTGAATTCTACCAGAGGTACAAGGAGGAGCTGGTACCATTCCTTCTGAAACGATTCCAATCAACAGAAAAAGAGGGAATCCTCCCTAACTCATTTTATGAGGCCAACATCATCCAGATACCAAAGCCTTGCAGAGATACAACAAAAAAAGAGAATTTTAGACCAATATCCCTGATGAACATTGATGCAGGAAATCCTCAATAAAATACTGGCAAACCAAATCCAGCAGCACATAAAAAAGCTTATCCACCACGATCAAGTAGGCTTCATCCCTGGGATGCAAGGCTGGTTCAACATACACAAATCAATAAACATAATTCAGCATATAAACAGAACCAACGACAAAAACCACATGATTATCTCAATAGATGCAGAAAAGGCCTTCGACAAAATTCAACAGTCCTTCATGCTAAAAACTCTCAATAAAGTAGCTATTGATGGGACACATCTCAAAATAATAAGAGCTATTTATGACAAACCCACAGCCAATATCATACTGAGTGGGCAAAAACTGGAAGCATTCCCTTTGAAAACTGGCACAAGACAGGGATGCCCTCTCTCACCACTTCTATTCAACATAGTGTTGGAAGTTCTGACCAGGGCAGTCAGGCAGGAGAAAGAAATAAAGAGTATTCAATTAGGAAAAAAGGAAGTCAAATTCTCCCTGTTTGCAGATGACATGAATGTATATTCAGAAAACCCCATTGTCTCAGCCCCAAATCTCCTTAAACTGATAAGCAACTTCAGCAGTCTCAGGATACAAAATTAATGTGCAAAAATCACAAGCATTCTTATACACCAGTAACAGACAAACAGAGAGCGAAATCATGAATGAA
>NW_012120766.1:2679-13684 GCF_000951035.1 Colobus angolensis palliatus | reverse complement strand
GATACAAAATTAATGTGCAAAAATCACAAGCATTCTTATACACCAGTAACAGACAAACAGAGAGCGAAATCATGAATGAACTTCCATTCACAATTTCTTCAAATAGAATAAAGTACCTAGGAATCCAACTTACAAGGGATGTGAAGGACCTCTTCAAGGAGAACTACAAACTGCTGCTCAACAAAATAAGAAAGGAAACAAACAAATGGAAGAACATACCATGCTCATGGATAGGAAGAATCAATATCGTGAAATGACCATACTGCCCAAGGTAATTTATAGATTCAATGCCATCCCCATCAAGCTACCAATGACTTTCTTCACAGAATTGGAAAAAACTGCTTTAAAGTTCATATGGAACCAAAAAAGGGCCCACATTGCCAAGACAATCCTAAGTCAAAAGGACAAAGCTGGAGGCGTCACGCTACCTGACTTCAAACTATACTACAAGGCTACAGTAACCAAAACAGCATGGTACTGGTACCAAAACAGAGATATAGACCAATGGAACAGAACAGAGTGCTCAGAAATAATACCACACATCTACAGCCATCTGATCTTTGACAAACCTGACAAAAACAATGGGGAAAGGATTCCCTATTTAATAAATGGTGCTGGGAAAACTGGTTAGCCATATGTAGAAAGCTGAAACTGAATCCCTTCCTTACACCATATACAAAAATTAATTCAAGATGGATTAAAGACTTAAATGTTAGACCTAAAACCATAAAAACCCTAGAAGAAAGCCAAGGCAATACCCTTCAGGACATAGGCATGGGCAAGGACTTCATGACTAAAACACCAAAAGCAATGGTAACAAAAGCCAAAATAGACAAATGGAATCTAATTAAACCAAGGAGCTTCTGCACAGCAAAAGAAACTACCATCAGAGTGAACAGACAAACTACAGAATGGGAGAAAATTTTTGCAATCTATCCATCTGACAAAAGGCTAATATCCAGAATCCAAAAGGAACTTAAACAAATTTACAAGAAAAAAATCAAACAACCCCATCAAAAAGTGGGAGAAGGATATGAACAGACACTTCTCAAAAGAAGACATTGATGCAGCCAACAGACAGATGAAAAAATGCTGATCATCGCTGGTCATCAGATAAATGCAAATCAAAACCACAATGAGATACCATCTCACACTAGTTAGAATGGCAATCATTAAAAAGTCAGGAAACAACAGGTGCTGGAGAGGATGTGGAGAAATAGGAATACTTTTACACTGTTGGTGGGATTGTAAACTAGTTCAACCATTGTGGAAGACAGTGTGGTGATTCCTCAAGGATATAGAACTAGAAATACCATTTGACCTAACCATCCCATTACTGGGTGTATACCCAAAAGATTATAAATCATGCTGCTACAAAGACACATGCACATGTATGTTTATTGTGGCACTATTCACAATAGCAAAGACTTGGAACCAACTCAGATGTTCATCAATGGTAGACTGGATTAAGAAAATGTGGCACATATACACCATGGAATACTATGCAGCCATAGAAAATGATGAATTCACATCCTTTGTAGGGACATGGATGAAGCTGGAAACCATCATTCTGAGCAAACTGTCGCAAGGACAGAAAACCAAATACTGCATGTTCTCACAGGTGGGAATTTAACAATAAGAACACTTGGACACAGGGTGGGGACCATCACACTCTGGGGCCTGTTGTGGAGTGGGGGAAGTGGAGAGAGAGAGCATTAGGAGATATACCTAATGTAAATGACGAGTTAATGGGTTCAGCACACCAACATGACACATGTATACATATGTAACAAACCTGCATGTTGTCCATATGTACCTTAGAACTTAAAGTATAATAAAAGATATATATATATAAAATGGATATTTTTCTCTCAAAATTGTAGACTGTGTCTAAGAGATATCAAAACAATTGGTTGATTTAGTTTTTTATTATATGAGTTGATTGTTTTGACATATTATAGAGACAGGAAAGAATTGAGAAATGACAAAATACCTCAGAGGCAAGAGTGAAATACTGATCTTAGTTTCTACATTTAGAATGCAGAAATTCCTTTTGTAATATTACAGAAAAAAAAGGAAATATGGAGAAATCTCATTTAGAGCTGTAAGTCATTTATTTTATCAAAACATTTCATTTATTTTAAAATAATTTCCTCCGAAGATAGTCAGAGAGTTTTAATTTACAGTTAAAGATTAAAATGGAACGCACTGACATTTTATAAACATGTTTTTAAAACTGTTTAACCAAAACATGATATAGGCCAGGTGCGGTGACTCAGGCCTGTAATCCCAGCATTTTGGGAGGTGAAGGTGGGAGGATGGCTTGGGCTCAGGAGTTCGAGATGAACATGGTCAAAAAAATTATTTAATTAAATTCACATTTAATGTGAGTTATATTCACATTTCAGTATATTTTTTTAAAATTATAACTGGCTAGATATACTATGCTAAGGCAGTGACAAACTAAAGAACTATCTTTGTAGAGCTGAAAGATTCAGAATTTCATTGAAATTTTCACTTTGGATATTCATCCTTCATCAGATATATGACATTTCTACAACAATCTCAATTAGGATAAAAAAGAAATAATTTGAGGAAGATTTATAGTTTCTGTGACTACAATCATCAGTACCATAAAAGTCCAGGTTCAAAGAAGTAAGAAATCACATTTTGAATGTTGCTAATGTAGTAATATTAAGAGCAACAGTTTAGAAAATATGCTTCACCAGGAATTAGGAGATCCTGATTTTAGTACTAGTACTATTTGTAACTTGCTGTTTGAGCTTCAATATATCTAATAACCTTCTTAGGCTGCATGCAATTTGCTCATTTGTAAGGAGTGAGTTCTATTTATCATTGTATCTAGACCTAGAATTATGTCTGATAAAGTAGATTGTTTGTTGAAGCAAGTTGTAGAAAAATTGCTAACACAGGACAGAAAACAGTAGCTTTACATACCTCCGGTGTTAGTTCTACGTAAAACATGAAGCAGCTTTCCATTCTTTGCTTCCCTTCCACTTCCAAGCACCCTTTCTTGTATTTGCATTGTTGATGGTCTCACGTCTTTATTCTTCTATCTCTTCAAATTTCATCATGTTTGCAGTACCACTGTGCCTTTGATCCATGTTCTTTCTCACAGAGTAATAGTTTCCCCTGGCATTTTTCCAAAGCTAACATGACTCAATTACGTCTGACCTAGGAGTCGTCTCTTTTCTAAACCCTATTCTTGACTTGGGGGTAGACGTTGGGACATTTGGAGAACTCCAATTGTGAAATTTCAGTCACCCCCAAATTCTGTTGATAGTATTTTAAGGTCAGGGCATGATGACTTCTTGGCACCCCTAGAATTCTACTATATAAACAGACATCTGCTTTAAGGGTAATTAATTTTTTTACTTCATAGATTGCACATGGCAATAAGAATGAGATTCAATTAATTTTAAAGTGCTTTGAAAAAGTTAAATGCTACAGTATCTAAAATTTATGTTATGCCTCCGTTTTCCTCAGTCTGTCATACTTAAGGGTCTATAATCTTGCCTTTCTCCAGCCAGTCCTGGCTTCCTTTAAATCCCATTGGAAAACTAGCTGTCTCATCATGTGAGTTTACTTATTGTCACCAACACTATTACAGCATGCTTGTTTCTACTTCTGTGCCTCCTTAGATTCCTGATTATAACGCAGTGAGTTAACCTTCTAGCCACTGCCTCTTACCCCAATCAATTAAATCAGTTATTGTTTTATTTGTTTTTTGCCTTTTTCAGCATCAGATCTATATGGGTATCTATAGCATCTACTTTCACCTTAGGCCTGGATTTCTTTTTTTCTTTTTTTTTTCTCTTTTTTTTTGAGATGGAGTTTCACCTTGTCGCCCAGGCTGGAGCGCAATGGTGCAATCTCAGCTCATCGTGACCTCCACCTCCCAGGTTTAAGCGATTCTCCTGCCTCAGCCTCCAGAGTAGCTGGGATTACAGGAATGCACCATCACGCCCAGCTAATTTTGTATTTTTAGTAGAGACAGGGTTTCTCCTTGTTGGTCAGGCTGGTCTTGAACTCCCAACCTCAAGTGATCTGCCTGCCTCAACCTCCCAAAGTGCTGGGATTACAAGCGTGAGCCACTGCACCCAGCCTAGGCCTGGATTTCTAAGTATATAACTCCTGAAGAAGGTTTCTTTCTGTTACGCCAATAAGTGGATGGCAGTACCTAGGTTATGGCTCTGTTACCTAAATAAATGGGTATTTAATAGGAATCCATTTCATATAAACGAGATTAGTGTGATTTTAAACATAGATTAGTGGTTTCTTGACAATCTCCACTCCTGTCCTCCACTAATGGCTCTCCCATGGAGAGTGTAGGAAACACATTTTTTTCTCAATGCACATAATAGGCACTCAATGTTTCTTGCATTGAATTTATTTGAGAGAAGATTCATAGTCATGAAAGGCTAGATTATGTCGCAAAGGAATGATGTGTGATTGAGGTGATAGGTATCCTAAGTACCTTGATTTGATCAGTATACATTATATGCATGTATTAAAGTACCACATGTACCCCATAAATATGTACAATTATTATGTATCAATTTAAAAAGAAAACAGTGTTAATTTCTAAAGGATCACTTCAATAGTTGTCAACTAATAGTTATTGGTTGTCTATAGCCAAGTCATGTAATGGTTACAAAGACCAATAAGGCAAAATCCTGACTCTTACAAGGCTTGTAAAATACCTGACCAATATCTATACTGAGATTCACCAAGTCTGAGATATTCGGAAGTCTAAGACAATTTAGTTTTATCACCTCATTTCATTTATTTGGAAATTGAGGTTCAGAGAGATTCAATACCATGTCCAAAGTAATACACATCATTAGCAACAAAACCAGGTCTAGAACCAGTGACCATTGAACCCTGGCCAGTCTTCTTTCTCTTACATGCTACTGCCTGATATTAGGATTAGATATAACAAAGTAGACATGTATCTCTGACATATTTTCCCTGGTTATTTTGCACCTTATCTAAAGACCTATCTTGAGATTAAGTATTAAGCTGTCATTCATTAGCTTACTTGAGTTAAAATTCAGAGGAACGTTTATAGGAGGGCTTATGCAAGGTTTATGTAAAATATGTGAATGTGTCTGAATCCACCCGCAATGTTCTACCTCCTCCCAGTCTATGGAAAAATGTCTCAACAGAGTAAGATATCTTTAGTTTAATAATTTAAAACAAGTGGTATTTGTAAAACACTTAAATATGAACAGTACAAAAGACCACCATGGTTGAGAAGAGAATATATAAACTTACACTCTGTGTTTTCATGTCTGTTTCTCATCTTTTTTGTACATCTTCATCAAAGTCACATTGACAAACCTAATGGGAAGCAGCACATTTAGTGATTGTGGACAGAGCATGGTGAAAATTTCATTATGGATATCATCACTAAGATCACTTTTTATTTATAACGTTTATCACTGTATCACCTGAGTTTCACCACATTTTTAAAGGTATTTAAGTCTTTAATACCTTTTCTTTTTGAGACAGTCTCACTTTGTCACCAAGGCTAGAGTGGAGTGGCACAATCATAGCTCACTGCAGCCTTGACCTCCTCAGGCGCAGGTGATCTTCCCACCTCAGCCTCTTCAGTAGCTGGGACCACAGGTGCATGTCACCACAACATTTGGCCAATTAAAAAAAGAAATTTTTGTGGAGATGGGGTCTTGTCATCTTGTCCAGGCTGGTCTTGAACTCTTGGTCCAAGAGATCCTTCTACCTCAGCCTTCCGAAGTTCTGGGATTACAGGAGTGAGCCAGTGCAGCCAGCCTTTAATGCATTTTTTCAGGGGATATCTTAATGGACTTTGAGTCTTATCAGTTGACAGAATAATTATCATCTGGATAGGCTTGTTAGAACTGCTTTCAGAAAAGCTTATCTGATAACTATTCAAATTCATCATAGTTATATCTCTGCTAAAAAAGTATATGATATTGGGGAAGCTTGTATCATTGATGATTGGATGAAAGAGAGATAATCATTAAAAAAATCTGTACTGGAATTTCTTATTTATAAAGTGAAATGACCATTTAACATTTCAGAAATACATGTGAGTTATTTGAAAGACTGCTTTAGAACTGGCACAATGTAACTACTTACCCAAGAGAGTAACACTAAAAGGACAACAATGATTATTGTGTGCATTGAATTTTAAAAGAAATTATTAGTACTCTTGAGGAAAGTCAAACAATGCCTCATTTAAGGTGTCAAATTATATCTTTTATGCACTATGAAACAACATACAGTGCAGCTTCTGTATGGACAGAGTGGGTTTCACTCAACAGAACAAGAATTCTAAGAGTTCCTAAATGTGATCTGGGCTCTGAATCGTTATTTGGATTTTCTTTCATTCCATCTATACTGCTAAGAAGTTTTTTTTTTTTTTTAAAGGGATAATTGCTTGTTTAGTTTTTATTGTCTTCTAATTTTAATACTTTATTTTATACGTGTAAAAAAATTGGATTAATTATGTAAGTACCTGCTATCTTACATTTACGAATTATTATTCTTATTGTATTAGTCCATTCTCAGGCTGATACAAGAGGTGGGTTCCCAAGGTCTTGGGCAGCTCTGTCCACATAGCTTTGCAGGGTACAGCCTCCCTCCAGCTGCCTTCATGGCTGGCATTGAGTGCGGCTTTTCCAGGTACACAGTGCAAGCTGTCAGTGGATCTACCATTCTGGGGTGTGGAGGATGGTGGTCCTCTTCTCACAGCTCCACTAGGCGGTACTCCAATAGAGACTCTGTGTAGGGACTCCAACCCCACATTTCCCTTCCACACTGCCCTAGCAGAGGTTCTCCATGAGGGTCCTGCTCCTGCAGCAATCTTCTGCCTGGACATCCAGGCATTTCCATACATCTTCTGAAATCTAGACAGAGGTTCCCAAACCCCAATTCTTGACTTCTGTGCACTCGCAGGCTCAACACCGCATGGAAGCTGCCAAGGCTTGGGGCTTGCACCCTCTGAAGCCATGGCCCAAGCTCTACATTTGCTCCTTTCAGCCACAGCTGGAGCAGCTGTGATGCATGGCACCAAGTCCCTAGGCTGTGCAAGCACGGGGATCCTGGGCCAAGCCCAGGAAACCACTTTTTCTTCCTAGGCCTCCAGGCCTATAATGGGAGGGGCTGATGTGAAGACAACTGACATTCCCTGGAGACATTTTCCCCACTGTCTTGAGGATTACTATGTGGCTCCTTGTTACTTATGCAGATTTCTGTAGCCCACTTGAATTTCTCCACAGAAAATGGGATTTTCTTTTCTATGGCATTGTCAGGCTGCAAATTTTCCAAACTTTTATGCTCTGCTTCCCTTGTAAAATGGGATGCCTTTAACAGCACTCAAATCACCTCTTGAATGCTTTAATGCTTAGAAGTTTCTTCCCACAGATACCCTAAATCATCTCTCTCAAGTTCAAAGTTCCACAAATCTTTAGGGCAAGGGCAAAATGCTGCTAGTCTCTTTGCTAAAACATAATGAGAGTCACCTTTGCTACAGTTACCAACAAGTTCCTCTTCTCCACCTGAGACCATCTCAGCCTGGATTTCATTGTCCATATCATTATAAGCAGTTTGCATTAAAAGAGTAATCGATCCATAATTTGACTTAATTTATTCACTCAAAAATATTTTTCAAATTCATATGTGTAGCAGACACTCCTCTAGGTGCTGGGAACACAGAAGCAAACAAGACAATGTCCTTCTTATGCTCTCAGATTTAAGTTTGAAAGGAGGAAAGCTGGGCGCAATGGCTCACACCTGTAATACCAGCACTTTGGGAGGCTGAGGCGGGCAGATCACGAGGTCAGGAGATCGAGACCACGGTGGAATCCCGTCTCTACTAAAAATACAAAATATTAGCCGGGCACCGTGGCAGGCACCTGTAGTCCCAGCTATTCAGGAGACTGAGGCAGAAGAATGGCGTGAACTCGGGAGGCAGAGTTCTCAGTGAGCTGAGATCATGCCACTGCACTCCAGCCTGGGAGACAGAGTGAGACTGCGTCTCAAAAAAATAAATAAATAAAATAAAGCAAAATAAAAATAAAGGAGGAAAGGTACAATAAGCAAGTACTTATATTTAAAGATATAATGATAAAGATACAAAGATAAAGATAAAATCAGCATATAAATAAATACGGGATTTCAGGGAGTGATGTGTACTAAATTTTTTAATCTGATGTTCTGCTTCCTAGATTAGACACTCTGGTGCTAACAGCCTTCAAATTGAAAATGGTAAGGAACTTTCTAATGGTAAAGAATAGTCTTATTAAAACTATCTGGGATATCTTCACTCTTTCATAACCAACACTCAAAATGCTATTCTATCAGAAGTACCATGTGCAGGCATTTTCCCAAATTCTGCTCTCACAATTGCCCATTAAAGAAAATATAACCTACTAATTCACACTCCATTATTGATGGTGGGTAATAGCTTTGTATGTTACCTCTTCCAGAATGAAACATTTTAAAGTATCTAGTGCCTTAACATAAAATGAGTAAATACTGCAAGTCCTTTTTCTCTTCTTTCCTTCATCCTTCATTTTATCTCTTGCTCACCTTTGAGCACATACAAAATCCACACCTTAAAAACCACATACTCAGGGGCAGTTGGGTAAACATGAAAGATGGACACATGACTGACTTATTATTTCTGGTTTCTACCCTTCATTTTTGTTCAGAATGCTATCTCAGTTGATATATGAGGCCTATGGTCTGTGATCTAGAAAACTTGTCAGATTTTTAAATTGCCTTTATTCCCAAGTGTGACTTTTCTTCAGTGTCTACATATTATGTCACACGTTCTATTGGCACTGCTGCAATATAGATCAAATATCTTGTGGCATAGGGGTAGGGGAGTGTTAACATCTCCCTTGTCCCATTTGTTCTGTTACTGCTTTATTGGACTGATCTACCCTCATGAACTTGCAATCACCTAAATGGAAGTTTTGAATGTGTCACCTTTTGCTTGGTTATTTCAACCATGCTGCTATATATAATCAGGTGTGGCACAGTTTGTCAGTTTGATTCTAGGTATTTGTGGATAGAAATCATTACACTGTGCTGTTAACGATCCTTGTCTGCTTGCTGTTACCTACTTTTTACAGGCATCATAATAAAAGCTAGACTATTTCTTTGGGGGGGAAGAAATTTATTTAGTGTAATTTTAAAAAAGTTTCCAATAGAAAATGAAATATTATTGAAAATACTATCTATGTTTTAGCTTTCAGTAATTCATGGTGCTTTGTTGTGGTGTCTGCTGGAAGTCTACTGCCATTATAGGGAACCTTGGTTGTTAGTTTCTCTAGATCTCTATTCTAAGCAATCAGTTAGTGATAAAGGTCTAATTTCCAGAATGTATAAGGAACTTAAACAAATTTATAAGAAAAAAAAAGACCCTGTAAAAAAGTGGGTGAAAGACATGAACAGAAACTTTTCTAAAGAAGAGATTCAAGTGGCCAAAAAGTATTTGAGAAAAAGCTCAATATCCTGAAAATTAGGGAAATACAAATCAAAACCACAGTGAGATAACATCTCACACCTGTTCAAATGGCTATTATAAAAAAGTCAAAAAATAGCAGATGCTGGTGAGGTTGTGGAGAAAAGGGAACACTTATACACCCTTGGTGAAAATGTAAATTAGTTCAACCATTGAGAAAAGCAGTATGGAGAGTCCTCAAAAAGCTAAAATCAGAACTATCAGTTGACCCAACATTCATATTACTGAGTATATACCTAGAGGAATATAAATCATTCTACCATAAAGACACATGCATGTGAATGTTCACTGCAGCACTATTCTCAATAGCAAAGACATGGAATAGACCTAAATGCCCATCAATGACAGATTGGATAAAGAAAATGTGGTACATATACACCATGTAATATTATAAACAAGATAATGTCTTTTGCAGGAACGTGGATGGAGCTGGAGGCTATTGTCCTCAGCAAACTAACAGAGAAACAGAAAACTAAATGCTGCATGTTCTCACTTATAAGTGGGAGCTAAATGATAAGAATTTATGAACACAAAGAAGGAAAAAACGTACATTGGTATCTGCTTGAGGGTGGAAAATGAGAGCGAGAGGAACAGAATAGATAATCATTGGGCTTAATTCCTGGGTGATGAAATAATCTGTACAACAATTCCTTGTGACGTGGTTTTACCTGTGTAACAAACTTTCACATGTACCCCGAACTTAAAATAAAAGTTGAAAAAAAATTACCAATAAAATTAAGAAGTTTTACTAAAGAGAAAAACCTTTATTTCTTGGCTTTTTCTGATACAGGTCCTTTCTCAGTGAAATTTGGAAGTTGGTAAGGTAATATTTAGTATTTAAGCATTGAAATATTTTATTCCTTGGTGAAACTTTATCTCCCCACTCTCTTCATGTACACTGAGAGTAGTCATGATACATTCTTGCACCGGTTAAAACCAGATCCTAGGAGTGAATATTATAGGTTTACCACACATAACTGGCAAAATTTAATATATTCCATTTGCCAGTGGAATTTGCATTTCCTTGAAAGACAAAATTTCATACCAAAGGAATGAATTTTGAATTCAAAATCAGAAGCTTGGTATCAATAAACCAATATGGAAGGTATTTTACGGGGCCTTTATATGAAATCGGTCATTTTTAGTTTGGAAACATGAAAGACTGAATATGCCAATGAACAGTGGCCAGACAATATATGAGAAAAGAACTCTGATCCACACCCTCTGCAGCAACCTGTCCAGGAAGACAAATCGCATCCTCTGCAGCAATCAGTCCAGATGAGTCAGGACTTAGTCAATAACTGCCAGCTTCTCTAATATTTGTACCCTTTTCCAACTCAGAACTAACTTTAGAGAACCAAATATGTTACTAAAACCAATCACATAGAATGTCCTGCTTCTAGCTAGCCTGCCTCTAGCTTCCCCATGCCTTCAACCTACACTTATAGCATACTTTGTCGCTCCACT
>NW_012120766.1:0-819 GCF_000951035.1 Colobus angolensis palliatus | reverse complement strand
AAAATATAGAAAGAGGAAATTGAGACAATGTCTGGGTGTGCCGTGTGAATGCTAGAATCAAAGTGTAAGGGATGGTGTTTGTTGCCCAAGTCATGGTAGGCAGATGAATGGTGTGGTATATTAGGGATGGAACTGAATAAATTGGGAGTTTAAAAATAGTACTAATTCTGTGACAGAAGAGAAAGTTTTAATTGCTTCCTGAATGTACATATCTTGGAGACAAAGAAGACATTAACTCTGATAAAGGGTAAACGCCAGAAGGATGTGGGGTATCGGGAAGAAAAAGTGCACAGTTTTCCAGTTCTAAAATGAGTCTTTCCAGCATATTGAAACAGTAATTCTAATACACATGTGTATAATTAAAAAATAAAAATTTACTCAAGATTCTTTTCAACTCATATTCAGCTTATAGGCTGGAGATTGATTTTAAATAAACTGGACATTATTTTTGCGTTTTAGAGCAATTTTAGAAAATATTGAGTTCATTTTATAAGGCTTTAATGCTTGTGTATATGACTCAGAATTGGACCCCAAGGTTCCTAGTGTTTAAAAATTTCTATTCTCCTTTGTTTATGTTTCAGTTATTGAAATATTCTTTATGTCATTTTATATTTAACATTTCCACGCTTATATTGCTTTATTGTCACTAATGTGGATGAAAAGAGGCAAAGTGTAAATAAACTATTTGAAAAGATTTATTCTGAACCAAATAAGAGTGACCATGGCCCATGACACAGCCCTCAGGAGGTCCTGAGAACACGTGCTCAAGGTGGTCAGGGTGAAGCTTGGTTTTATACAGTTTAGGGAGGCATGAGATGT
>NW_012120765.1:0-1505 GCF_000951035.1 Colobus angolensis palliatus | reverse complement strand
TAACTGGGATTACAGGTGTGCGCCACCACACCCAGCTAATTTTTGTATTTTTAGTAGAGGTGGGGTTTCACCATGTTGGCCAGGCTGGTCTCGAACTGCTGACCTCAGGTGATCCACCCACCTCGGCCCCCCAAAGTGCTGGGATTGCAGGCGTGAGCCATATTGCCCAGCCCCATTAACAATTTGTATGTGAATTATATGTCGAAATAATAATATTTGGAATACATAGGTTTAAATAAAATATATTTTAAAGATTACTTCACCTATTTCTTTTTAGTTTTTTCTTTTTTCTTTTTCTTTTTCTTTTTTTCTTTTTTTTGAGTTGGAGTCTTGCTCTGCCGTCCAGGCTGGAGTGCAATGGCCCAATCTCCACTCACTGCAGCCGCTGCCTCCCGGGTTCAAGCCATTCTCCTGCCTCAGCCTCCTGAGTAGCTGGGATTACAGGCATGGGGCACCACGCCCAGCTAATTTTTGTATTTTTAGTAGAGATGGGGGTCTCATCATGTTGACCAGGCTGGTCTTGAACTCCCGACCTCAGATGACCCACCCGCCTCGGCCTCCCAACATGCTGGGATTAAAGGTGTAAGCCACCGGTCTCTTTCTAGTTTTTTTAATGTGGCTACTGGAAAATTTGAAGTTACATCTGTGGTTCTCATTATTTCTATTGGACGGGCTGGTCTAGGGTGAAACACCAGCCATTACTTGGCAGGGCTCCAGGGACTACAATGCCACCCCTTAGCCTGTTTGAAATCGCTCCAGATCATGGCCTTGAGGCTCATCTCTCAAGTGGTGATTTCCACCACACAATAAAGGTGGGATTAAGGGGGGAAAGTTTTAAAAAATTCCTTTCTAACTGCTTGATTAGCTTGTATTACAGGTCCCTGGGGACTATGTTCTTTTAGGCTTCCATTGCTATCAATGTGATGGCCCCCAAGAAGCATGTTTATGACTATTGCTATTATAGCATCAACCTTAATAATAACTGTGATAATCATCTGGTGAGCCAGGCAAGTAAAATACTCCAGGAGAGTGAGAAGGGAGCCCATGAACTCAGGGCGCTGCTGGAGTGTGTGTCTGGAAAATGAGCTCTTCCAGGAGCTAAATGATGCCTTGAAGTCCTGAAAGAGTTACCAGGAAGGAATATATGGCCAGACAATGTTTTCCTTAACTCCAGGTGGCCGTGCATAGACACTCGTGGATGTATATAAACATTGCTCCAAATCTGTCTGTGCGACCCCGTTTCTTTGACTGTATTATAAACGGCTCCAGTATGTTACGCTTTCAAATGCTGAAGTGGCCAAACCCCCACCTGCATAGCTCACAGCTCCATGACAGTTCCTTGGGAGGGTGGGGCAGGAGCTCCAGGTCTCGACCTTCGCTACTGGAGTAGCTTCCCACGGGGCACCCTGTCTCAGATTGCTCTGTTTCCCATCTCTCAGCCTCACTGCACATTCCTCTTCCAGAAACGTGGAAGGCTCCATGTGACTGCCCTGGTTAGAAACTTT
>NW_012120764.1:0-1180 GCF_000951035.1 Colobus angolensis palliatus | reverse complement strand
TTTCTGCCTTCATTTTGTTATTTACCCAGTAGTCATTCAGGAGCAGGTTGTTCAGTTTCCATGTAGTTGTGTGGTTTTGAGTGAATTTCTTAATGCTGAGTTCTAATTTGATTGCACTGTGGTCTGAAAGATAGTTTGTTGTGATTTCTATTCTTTTACATTTGCTGAGGAGTGCTTTACTTCCAACTATGTGGTCAATTTTGGAATAAGTGCAATGTGGTGCTGAGAAGAATTTATACTATTTTGATTTGGAGTGGAGAGTTCTATAGATGTCTATTAGGTCCACTTGGTGCAGAGGTGAGTTCAAGTCCTGGATATCGTTGTTAACCTTCTGTCTCGTTGATCTGTCTAATATTGACAGTGGGGTGTTGAGGTCTCCCATTATTATTGTGTGGAAGTCTAAGTCTCTTTGTAGGTCTCTAAGAACTTGCTTTATGAACCTGGGTGCTCCGGTATTGGGTGCATGTATATTTAGGATAGTTAGCTCTTCTTGTTGAATTGATCCCTCTATCGTTACATAATGGCATTCTTTGTCTCTTTTGATCTTTGTCAGTTTGAAGTCTGTTTTATCAGAGACTAGGATTGCAACCCCTGCTTTTTTTTCTCTCTCTCTTTCCACATGCTTGGTAGATCTTCCTCCATCCCTTTATTCTGAGCCTATGTGTGTCTCTGCATGTGAGATGGGTCTCCTGAATACAGCAAACTGATGGGTCTTGACTCTTTATCCAATTTGCCAGTCTGTGTCTTTTAATTGGACCATTTAGTCCATTTACATATAAGGTTAATATTGTTATGTGTGAATGATCCTGTCATTATGATGCTAGCTGGTTATTTTCTCCATTAGTTGATGCAGTTTCTTCCTAGCATTGATGGTCTTTACAATTTGGCATGTTTTTGCAATGGCTGGTACTGGTTGTTCCTTTCCATGTTTATTGCTTCCTTCAGGAGTTCTCGTAAGGTGGGCCTGGTGGTGACAAAATCTCTCAGCATCTGCTTGTCTGTAAAGGATTATATTTCTCCTTTACTTATTAAGCTTAGTTTGGCTGGATATGAAATTCTGGGTTGAAAATTCTTCTCTTTAAGAATTTTGAATATTGGTCCCCACTCTCTTCTGACTTGTAGGGTTTCTGCCGAGAGATTCACTGTTAGTCTGATGGGCTTCCCTTCGTGGGTAACCCGA
>NW_012120763.1:0-1219 GCF_000951035.1 Colobus angolensis palliatus | reverse complement strand
AAAACCCCATTGTCTCAGCCCAAAATCTTCTTAAGGTGATAAGCAACTTCAGCAAAGTCTCAGGATACAAAATCAATGTGCAAAAATCACTAGCATTCCTATACACCAATAATAGACAAATAGAGAGCAAAATCATGAGTGAATTCCCATTCACATGTGCTACAAAGAGAATAAAATACCTAGGAATCCAACTTACAAGAGATGTGAAGAACCTCTTCAAGGAGAGCTACAAACTACTGCTCAATGAAATAAGAGAGAACAAATGGAAAAACATTCCATGCTTATGGATAGAAAGAATCAATATGAAAACAGCCATACTGTCCAAAGTAATTTACAGATTCAATGCTGTACCAGGGCAGGGCAATCAGGCAAGAGAAAATATTCTCTTCTCATCAAGGTACCATTGACTTTCTTCACAGAACTAGAAAAAACTACTTTAAATTTTATATGAAACCAAAAAAAAAAAAGAACCTGAATAGCCAAGACAATCCTAAGCAAAAAGAACAAAGCTGAAAGTATCACCCTACCTGACTTCAAACTATACTACAAGGCTACAGTAACCAAAACAGCATGGTACTTGGTACCAAAACAGATATATATACCAATGGAACAGAAGAGAGGCCTCAGAAATAACACCACACATCTACAACCATCTGATCTTTGACAAACCTGACAAAAACAAGCAATGGGGAAAGGATTTCCTATTTAATAAATAGTGCTGGGAAAACACGCTAACGATATGCAGAAAACTGAAACTGGACCCCTTCTTTATACAAAAATTAACTCAAGAGGGACTAAAGACTTAAATGTAAGACCTAAAACCATAAAACCCCCAGAAGAAAACCTAGGCAATATCCTTCAGGACATAAGCATGGGCAAAGGCTTCATGACTAAAACACCAAAAGCAATGGCAACAAAAGCCAAAATTGACAAATGGGATCTAATTAAACTAACTAGCTTCTACACAACAAAAGAAACTACCATCAGAGTGAACAGGCAACCTACAGAATGGGAGAAAATTTTTGCAATCTATCCGTCTGACAAAGGGCAAGGACTTCATGACTAAAACACCAAAAGCAACGGCAACAAAAACCAAAATTGACAAATGGGATCTAATTAAACTAAAAAGTTTCTACACAACAAAAGAAACTACCATCAGAGTGAACAGGCAACCTACAGAATGGGAGAAAATTTTTGCAATCTACCCATCTGATAGAGG
>NW_012120762.1:0-1681 GCF_000951035.1 Colobus angolensis palliatus | reverse complement strand
ATTCTTTATTTCTCATGGAAGCTCTATTTTTATTTGTAGCTTAGGTAATTAAAGAATGTTGTTAGTAGCTTGAAGTTTGTCTTCCTTGTATGCATTTGGATTTGATAGGAAGAATGATCATATTGACCTATAATATGGAATTTACTTTTTAAGGTCAAGTTATCTGGTCAGCTATTTATTTCCTAACAGAGTATTGCTTGGTCCGTATCTGTTGATTCTGATGACTTCTCTTTTTCTTTTTTATAAAAGTGCATTAAAAAATAAATGCCATATTTTATTTTCCAGCAAATGGAACGATAGCCTGATTTATACTTATTTGGGCTGGAGTAATCATCTAGCACAACAATGTCCCTTAGGCAAAATCTTACTTAATTTGGGTGTAATTTCATTACTTATCTCTTTCCCACTCTTTTTATTTATATATCAAACCTTACTGTCTGCAGTGGCTCTTCTGCTTGTCAGAAGTTAATTAAGTTGTAACTAAACCGAAAAACAAACAAAAAACCCCACAAAATAAAATATGTGGCTTAAAAATTCTGTTTAGCAGGTTAGGCATAGCCGGTTGTGCTTGTGCTTATCCAAAGCAAGCCACCTAGCAAACACACATGCACCCTGATGGCTTCATATTGCAGAGGCTGCCGGTGGCCTGTGGTCAGACCATCATCTGCAAATTGGCTCACCAGGGGAGTGCTCTCAGCCCCTGACACAACCTCTTTCTTTCCCCGTGGGCCTGCGGGCCACCTCCAGGAAAAAGCTGACTTCTAAACAATTTCCTGGTGAGCCAGCTGGGGAAGGAGAGGATTTCCTTAGCTGAACACTGAGCACTGCCATTCAAAACAGACAAAGCTAGCAAGCGTTGGAAATCTCAGGCAAAAGGGCAAGGGAGAAGTGTTGGGGAGGGGCTGGCTGAGGTCTGCAAATAGGTTGCAAGAGTTTTCAAGGTGTTTGTCAGGCTGCCGTTCTTTTGACAGCTTCGAAATCTCAAACAGTAATAACTTGCTATTGGAATTCAGATTTCAGAATATAGGCCACCTTGTCTTGCTAGTTTACTTCCCTGATGAGATTCTCTCCCTGTTACAGTGGGTATGGTGTAGGCTTTGCTCTCAGTAAGCTGTATAAAATTGTTAATCATCAGGAGGAGATACTGTCTGTGGAGAAAATTAGGTAGAGATTAAAACCAACAACAACAACAACAACTTTGAAGCTGAGCTCAGTGGTGCACACCTGTAGCCCCAGCTACTCAGGAGGCTGAGGCAGGAGGATTGCTTGAGCCCAGGAATTTGCGATTGCAGTGAGCTGTGATTGTGCCACTGTACTCCAGCCTTGATGGCAGAGTGAGACCCTGTCTACCCACACACCACACACACACACCACATAGACATATACACACACGCACACACACGCACGAGACTTTGAAAGTGCAAGGTATTTTGGAGATTGCCCTCCTCTATAACTAATATATTAAAATGTACCCACTTTCCTGATGAAATGTAATATATATATATCTACATAGGATTTTTTTTGAGAGGGAGTCTCGCTCTGTCACCCAGGCTGGAGTGCACTGGTGCAATCTTGGCTCACTGCCTGAGTAGCTGTGATTACAGGCGTGTATCAACCACACCTGGCTAATTTTTGTATTTTTAGTAGAGACAGGGTTTCACCATGTTGGCCAGGCTGGTCT
>NW_012120761.1:0-1917 GCF_000951035.1 Colobus angolensis palliatus | reverse complement strand
ACAGGGTTAGAAACTGAAAGACCAGGATCCAGCTGTAAAGGGAGAGACTGACAACCACAGAGCAGCCTCCTTAGAAGGAAGGGGCCAGGCAGATTTACCTAGGGTAATAAAAGCAGCCTTGGGTGAGCTCTCGCCCTACCAGCCCAGCCAGGCCAGCTAAGAGCTGATTGCTGTTGACATTCACAAGCACAGGAGCCAGCCAGAGTGGCTCACGCCTATAATATCAGCACTTTGGGAGGCCAAGGTGGGAGGATCGCTTGACCCTAGGAGTTTGAAACCAACCCCGTGCAATATAGTGAGACCTCATCTCTATAAGAAAATTTTTAAAAAAAGAAGAAGAAGGAGAAAAGGAAGCACAGGAGCCCACTTTGTATTAGCATTTGTGCAGTGATCCCTGTCAATTTCACAACACACACACACAGAACTTCAAACTGGGAGAGCAGGTGTCATGGGATCCTCCCTTGTACTACACCAAGGAGGAAGGCAGGGGAGCATTCTTAGCCCATTTTACAGGTAAAGGAATGAGGCTGGGTGCAATTAAGTGATTCAGCACAGATATTTGCACCCCAAACCCCAGTTCAAGGTTCCCCAAACCCCAAGGGAATGGGGTTCCTGTGGGGTCGGGCTAATGGACTAACTGTTCAAGGCTGAGGACCAGGCCAGCCAGGTCTGTAGGAGGGAAAGCTCTGGCTGGTTGAACCCAGAACTCCCCTGGGAAACTGTCCAGACATGAACCAAGAGCTGGGGTTCCTGGGCCCAGACCTGAGGAGTCTGATTTATTTATGGAAGACAGATGAGAGGCTTGGAGTTCTGGCTGGGCGCGGTGGCTCACGCCTGTAATCCCAGCAATTTGAGAGGCTGAGGCAGGCAGATCACTTGAGCCCAGGAGTTTGAGACTAGCCTGGGCAACATGGGGAAACACTGTCTCTACAAAAAAAAAAAAAAAATTAACCGGGGGTAGTGGCGGACGCCTGTAATCCCAGCTACTTGGGGGGCTGAGGCAGAAGAATTGCTTGAACCCAGGAGGTGGTGTCTGCAGTGAGCCAAGATCATACCGCTGCACTCCAGCTTGGGTGACAAAGTGAGACCTTGTGTCAAAAATAAAATAAAATAAAGAATGAGATTGAATCAATTGAGACACAAAACTACTGGAAGCAGGGGTACTTGCCAGAACTAGGAAAGTAACGTCAAAAAAAATCCCTGCAGACAGGAAAGAGAACAAAAGATTCCTCATCTGCCCAGTCCCACAGGAGCATCAATGTATATGAGTTAACTAGTGGTGGCTGTGTGACCTTGGCCAGGTCACTTAACCTCTCTGAGTTTAAAATAGTTCTTCCTGTGTGAGATGAGAGGGTTAGGCAAGATCATTCTAACAGTTCCCTTTCAGCTCAATTTGTGAAGACACTATGACCTTAAAATATCTCTAATCATTTGCATGTACAATCTGTATTGTAATTATTTAATGGCAAATTGCCAAGGTTCACTCTTTTATGACAATCTGTTTTTGAGCTTGACTTATCACAAACCAAGCTCTTGACATAAATAAATACAGCAACGTGCATCTGTTTACGGAAGTACTTGAAAATTTTAAATGATAGGTTGTCCGGTCAGAAAGGCTGGATGTGGCCACTAGGAGGAGCACCCTTAGAGGTCCTGAGGAAGCGGGGAGGTCAGTGGGGATCCCAACTTCTGCAGAACCCCATGTTTGGACCTTCAGGGGAGCCACGGCGAAGTGTGTGCAATAGAGCCACCTGGGTCCTGGGTGGGACTGCCTTGGCTCCCCCAACCCTCTGCCTGTTTCCAGTAACAAAGATTATGATTCCTGCTATTTCCAGGAGGGCAGCCTGGAGGAGGTGGCCATGGAGGTGGCCTTCCTATCGTCAGCCTCTGGTGAGAAGCAGCAGCATCTTTCCAGAG
>NW_012120760.1:0-1264 GCF_000951035.1 Colobus angolensis palliatus | reverse complement strand
AAAAAAAAAAAAAAAAAGAAAAGAAAACCAATTTTCCCAACTACTGGAACTAACAGGAAAATTAAGTAACATGAGCAGACACAAGATCAACATGGAAAACACAATAGCTTTCTAAACACCAACAATAACCAATGAATAGTCAAAAAGGATACCATCACATTTAGGACTCCATTGCAGACAACAGAAATCTCCCTAGATGGTTTCCATAGTGAAAAAATTTTTTCCCATGTATTACAAAATTATTGGAACGGCTGGAGAAACAGGCCTCGCCTAGGCTGCCATTTCCAAGAACTATTCTCCAGAATCATATTCCTCTACTTTGGGGCCTATTTCTCCCTTTAGGAATGGAAATGTCTACCCTACATCTGTCCCACCATTGTATCTTGGAAGTAAATAACTTGTGTCTTATTTTACACGCTAATAGCTGGACTTTGGACTTTTAAATTAGTGATGGAACAAGTTAAGACTTTGGGACTATTGAAATGGAATGATTGCATTTTGCATGTGAGAAAGACATGAGTCTTAGGGGTGCAGAGATGGAATGCTATGGTTTGAATGTCATTCATCCCCACCAAAATTCATGTTGAAGTCTAATCCTCAATGTGGCAACGTTGGAACCTACTGGAAGGTGTTTGGGTCATGGGGGCAGATCCCTCATGAATAGACTGATGCCCTCCTGTGCGGATGAGTGAGTTCCCACTCTTGCAGTAATGGATTAAATTCTGTAAGAAGGAGTGGTCAATAATAATCTGGTTTAAGGCCGGTCGCGGTGGCTCACGTCTGTAATCCCAGCACTTTGGGAGGCCGAGGCGGGCGGATCGCTAAGTCAGGAGATCGAGACCATCCTGGCTAACACGGTGAAACCCTGTCTTTACTAAAAATACAAAAAAATTAGCCAGGGCGTGGTGGCGGGCGCCTGTAGTCCCAGCTACTCGGGAGGCTGAGACAGGAGAATGGCCTGAATCCAGGATGCGGAGGTTGTAGCGAGCTGAGACCCTGTCTTTACTAAAAATACAAAAAAATTAGCCAGGGCGTGGTGGCGGGCGCCTGTAGTCCCAGCTACTCGGGAGGCTGAGGCAGGAGAATGGCCTGAATCCAGGATGCGGAGCTTGTAATGAGCCGAGATAGCGCCACTGCACTCCAGCCTAGGCGACAGAGCAGAGTGAGGTCACTAAAAATAGAAAAAATTAGCCAGGTGGGATGGCGGGAGCCTGTAGTCCCAGCAGCTTGGGAGGCTGAGGCAGGACAATGGCGTGAATCCAGG
>NW_012120759.1:0-2156 GCF_000951035.1 Colobus angolensis palliatus | reverse complement strand
AATACAGGCGCACATCACCACACCTGGCTAATTTTTGTATTTTTAGTAGAGACGGGGTTTCACCACATTGACCAGGTTGGTCTCAAACTCCCGACCTTGTGATCCACCCGCCTCTGCCTCCCAAAGTGCTGGGATTACAGGCATGAGCCACCACGCCTGGCCTAAACTTTTTAATATAATTAAATAAACCACAATGAAAGAAAATTTATTTATAATAGTCTATCTAAATTTTGGTCCCCTATATTAAAACACGTTTTTTAAAGTATTGGTTTGCTTTCAGTAAGACTGAAAGAAATACTGACTTTTAATTCTAACATCTGTTTTCTTTTCCCTTGAAAAGGTATGTTCTTCATAAGCTCAAAAATGGCTGTTCTAGACTCCTGGGAAAAACAATATGGTGCTTACCTTCTGCTGTAGCTCAGTAGCAAAGGCTTTGCTCTTTTGTGATAGTGGGCTGGATTAAACTCCTGGCTTAGGGAATGAGTTCCTTTTGATTTGACACTTGTGGGACTTCTGCCATTTATTTATTCTTTTTCCCTCTATGGACAGCTGCTGATTTCCTGACTTGAATTTTCTTTTCTCTGAGCTACCTTAGGCATGATTCTAGATCTCATAAAAACTGCTTGCCGTCTCTTTGGAGACACTTTGTACATCCATGGTTAAATCATAACCTTCATTAAAGCTTTTTTGTTTTACTTGGAAGAATACCTTTGAGGGGGGAAAAAAGGGACTTAAAAGCCAGAGGTGTTGGCTGCTTGTCCTGGCTAAAGTCTAATGAGAAAAGATTTAGAAAGTTTTTTTTTTTTTTTTTGAGATGGAGTCTTGCTCTGTCACCCAGACTGGAGTGCAATGGTGCCATCTCAACTCACTGCAACCTATACCCAGGTTCAAGCGATTCTGGTGCCTCAGCCTCCCGAGTAGCTGGGACTACAGGCGTCTGCCACCAGGCCTGGCTATTTTTTTTTTTTTTTTTTTGTATTTTTTAGTAGAGACGGGGTTTCACCGTGTTAGCCAGTATGGTCTTGATCTCCTGACCTCGTGATCCGCCCATCTTGGCCTCCCAAAGTGCTGGGATTACAGGCTTGAGCCACCGCGCCCGGCCGAGAAATCTTACAACTACTGGATCTTCTGTCGGTATATTTATATGTGTTGTATGTATAATGTTTAATAAAAGAGCTCTAAATAATAGGCACAAAGAAAAATAAGACTTAAATACTTTGCTAGAAAAATAAAAACTTTAGTGTCTTTTAGTACACATAACTAAGTTTAAAGATTACTGGTAAAATAAAATAAAAATGTCTTCAAAATTTGGACATTTGGTCTAAATCATGCAGGTCAGATATTAGGTTTGCTAAACGCTTTGAGGTCATAAACTGTTTCTATGACTTTTGGTAATTGTTCAACTTACCTGCGTTAGAGCCATTTAATTCAGGATAAGGCCTGGGAACATAGAGGGTGAGCCATTTCCCCCTAACTGTGCTGGCAAGAGTCAGACTTTATAGGCAGTTCTGTCCTGCATCCTAGGCTCTGCACCTGGTATGTAATTAAAATTTCTTACACTAAAGAAATTAAAATTACATGTTTTTGGTAAAAAGGCATGAGAATGTGTTTTTTTCTTAAAAAAATAAAGTAATTTTGTCTAATTTAGAGGGTGTAAGAATCATTTTAAATTTAAAAAGATAGGATAAAGCTAAAGGCTTAAACAAGTTGTAGAAGGTTTCTGAAAATTTAACCTTGTAAAAACTGTATGGGAGCAAGTTGACTAAAATTAAAAGAATATTGGTCAGGCTTGGTGGCTCATGCCTGTAATCCCAGCACTTTGGGAGGCAAAGGTGGGCAGATTACTCGAGGTCAGGATTTCCAGACCAGCCTGGCCACATGGTGAAGTCCCATCTCTACTAAAAATACAAACAATTAGCCAGGTGTGGTGGCATGCACCTGTAATCCCAGCTACTCAGGAAACTGAGGCAGGAGTATTGCCTGAACGTGGGAGACAGATGTTGCAGTGAGCTGAGATTGTGCCACTGCACTCCAGCCTGGGCAACAGAGTGAGAGACTGTCTCAAAAAAAAAAAAAAAAAGAAAGAAATAATTTGGATCTAGCTGTCTTTTATGAAACAGTGAGTTTGTATTACTATCTCATGACTAGAGTTTCAA
>NW_012120758.1:0-1208 GCF_000951035.1 Colobus angolensis palliatus | reverse complement strand
TGGTCTCGAACTCCTGACCTCGTGATCCGCCCGTCTCGGCCTCCCAAAGTGCTGGGATTACTGGCTTGAGCCACCGCGCCCGGCCCCAAAGTTTCTTAACACACAATCCTTCCAAAAACTCCTTGAGGAGAGGCTTTTTTTTTGGTAACAGTTCTACTGAGATAAATTTACATACCATACAATTTACACATTTAAAGTGTGCAATTCAATGGTCTTTAGTATAGTTACACAGTTACGCAACCATCAGCACAATTTTAGAACCTTTTCATTCCCCACAAAAGCAGCCCATATCCTATAGTTGTCATCCTCCAAAACCCTCTCACCCCCTCTTGCAGCCATCCCCAGGCAACGACAGTTCTACTTTGTTTCTATAGATTTTTGTATTCTGTGCATTTCTTTTATTTATTTATTTACTTTTTGAGACAGAGTCTCGCACTGTCACCCAGGCTGGAGTGCAGTGGCGTGATCTTGGTTCACCGCAAGCTCCGCCTCACGGGTTCACACCATTCTCCTGCCTCAGACTCCTGAGTAGCTGGGACTACAGGTGTCCACCACCACGCCTGGCTAATTTTTTGTATTTTTAGTAGAGACAGAGTTTCACCGTGGTAGCCAGGATGGTCTCGATCTCCTGATCTCGTGATCCACCCGCCTTGGCCTCCCAAAGTGTTGGGATTACAGGTGTGAGTCTCTGCACCCAGCTGTGCATTTCATATCAATAGAATCCTATGTGATATTCTGTGCGTGGCTTCTTCCCCTCAGGGTAATGTTTGCAGGGTTCACTCATATTGTAGCATGTGTCAGTACTTAATTCTTTTTTATAGTCAAAGACTATTTCAGGGCTGAGTACAGTGGCTCACGCCTGTAATCTCAGCACTTTGGGAGGCCAAAGCAGGCAGATCACTTGAGGCCAGAAGTTCGAGGTCAGCTTGGTCAACATGGTGAAACCGCGTCTCTACTAAAAATACACACACACAAAAAAGTTAGCCTGGCGTAGTGGCACACATCTATAATTCCAGCTGCTCAGGAGGCTGAGGCATGAGAATCGCTTGAACCTGGGAGGCACAGATTGCAGTGAGCTGAGATTAGGCCACTGCACTCTAGTCAGGGCAACAGAGCAAGACTCTGTCTCCAAAAAAAAAGAAAAGAAAGAAAGAAAGAAAAAGAAAAAGAAGCAAGACTCTGTCTCAAAAAAATAAATAAAATTAAAA
>NW_012120757.1:0-1049 GCF_000951035.1 Colobus angolensis palliatus | reverse complement strand
ACCAGCGCGGAGTGGGGGTGGGAGAGACTGGTCCAGAGCTCATATGCCAGTCAGCTATTTACCTGCCAGTACTATATTATCTTTTTTTTTTTTTTTTTTTTTTGACGGAGTCTCGCTCTGTCGCCCAGGCTGGAGTGCAGTGGCCGGATCTCAGCTCACTGCAAGCTCCACCTCCCGGGTTCAAGCGATTCTCCCTGCCTCAGCCTCCCAAGTAGCTGGGATTACAGGTGCCTGACACCACACCTAGCTAATTTTTGTATTTTTAGTAGAGCCAGGGTTTCATCATATTGCCCAGGCTGGTCTTGAACTCCTGACCTCAGGTGATCCGCCTGCCTCAGCCTCTCAAAGTTCTGGGATTACAGGCAAGAGCCACCACGCCTAGCTCTGCCCCATTTCTGTAGCCTCAGTCCATCTGGAACCCAGCACTGGCGGTCCCTCTACCAGTCTTATTCTCTGTCAAAGTGCTCAGGTTCTTCACTGAAATTCCTTGTCCCTCCCCAGGCACCTCAGCACAGGTGTTAAATGACCTACCACAGGAATTAGGTCAGTTAGGTTCAGCTCTCAGCTAAGTGGGAGAGGTAAGACGGGAGTGGGGGCGATATCCCCACCCTCATTCTCAAAAGAACAAAGGTTGGAAACTTCGCTCCCCAATTTTGGAACGATCACCTTAGTGCTTTCTACTCAGTCAAACATGACTCTTCTTCCCTCTGTAAAGGGGTTAAATTTGTGCCAATTCACCCATACACTGTCTCTAGCTAGGTTGGAGAAACAGGACAAAACTGTGTGCCACCCCCTCATTCCCAGCCTCCTGTAGCTTCCAGCTCTTGCATGGAGTGCCACCCTCCATGGTCAAGCAAGGGTGGGCCCCTTCTCACCTACTTGGGCCCAGTCTCCCACCTTTCTAGGCTTCAGCTTTTCTTCTTTCTAGGTTCTAAACCTCAGAAAAGGTTCTGTCATCTGCATAAATCTTGAGGTAGCTGGGCCCAGTTAAGCACTGAAGGCTGCCCCAGTTCCTTACTCTCTAGTTCTTCTCCCCATTTCTCATCCTT
>NW_012120756.1:0-1597 GCF_000951035.1 Colobus angolensis palliatus | reverse complement strand
TTTCTCCTTCACTTATGAAGCTTAGTTTGGCTGGATATGAAATTCTGGGTTAAAAATTCTTTTCTTTAAGAATGTTGAATATTGGCCCCCACTCTCTTCTGGCTTGTAGTGTTTCTGCCGAGAAATTTGCTGTTAATCTGCTGAGCTTCCCTTTGTGGGTAACCCGACCTTTCTCTCTGGTTGCACTTAACATTTTTTCCTTCATTTCAACTTTGTTGAATCTGACAATTATGTGTCTTGAAATTGCTCTTCTCGAGGAGTATCTTTGTGGCGTTCTCTGTATTTCCTGAATTTGAATGTTGGCGTGCCTCCCTAGTTTGGGGAAGTTCTCCTGGATGATATCCTGAAGAGTGTTTTCCAACTTGGTTCCATTCTCCCCATCATTTTCAGGTACACCAATCAGACGTAGATTTCATCTTTTCACATAGTCCCATATTTCTTGGAGGATTTGTTCATTTCTTTTTACTCTTTTTTTCTCTAAACTTCTCTTCTTGCTTCATTTCATTCATTTGATCTTCAATCACTGATACCCTTTCTTCTACTTGATTGAATTGACCACTGAAGCTTGTGCATGCACCATGTAGTTCTCATGTCATGGTTTTCAGCTCCAGCAGGTCATTTAAGGTCTTTTCTACGCTGTTTATTCTAGTTAGCCATTTGTCTAATCTTTTTTCAAGGTTTTTAGCTTCTTTGCTGTGGGTTCAAACATCCTCCTTTAGCCCAGAGGAGGTTGTTAATACTGATCATGATCATCTGAAGCCTTCTTCTCTCAACTCATCAAAGTCATTCCCTGTCCAGCTTTGTTCCATTGCTGACGAGGAGCTATTTTCCTTTGGAGGAGAAGAGGCAATCTGATTTTTAGAATTTTCAGCTTTTCTGCTCTAGTTTCTCCCTATCTTTTTGGTTTTATCTACCTATAGTCTTTGATGACGGTGACATACAGATGGGGTTTTGGTGTGGATGTCCTTTCTTCTTTTTAGTTTTCCTTCTAATAGTCAGGACCCTCAGCTGCAGGTCTGTTGGAGTTTGCTGGAGGTCCACTCCAGACTCTGTTTGCTGGGGTATCACCAGTGGAGGCTGCAGTACAGCAAATATTGCAGAAGGGCAAATGTTGCTGCCTCATCCTTCCTCTGGAAGCTGTGCCTCAGAGGGGCACCCATAGTTGGAAGTAAAGCACTCCTCAGCAAATGTAAAAGAACAGAAATTATAACAAACTGTCTCTCAGACCACAGTGCAATCAAACTAGAACTCAGGATTAAGAAACTCAATCAAAATCGCTCAACTACATGGTAACTGAACAACTGCTCCTGAATGACTACTGGGCACATAACGAAATGAAGGCAGAAAGAAAGATGTTCTTTGAAACTAATGAGAACAAAGATATAACATATCAGAATCTCTAAGACACATTTGAAGCAGAGTGTAAAGGGAAATTTATAGCACTAAATGCCCACAAGAGAAAGCAGGAAAGATCTGAAATTGACACCCTAACATCACAATGAAAAGAACTAGAGAAGCAAGAGCAAACACATTCAAAAGCTAGCAGAAGGCAAGAAATAACTAAGATCAGAGTAGAACTGAAGGAGATAGAGACACA
>NW_012120755.1:75059-75510 GCF_000951035.1 Colobus angolensis palliatus | reverse complement strand
GCCACCATGCCAGGCTGATTTTGTATTTTTAGTAGGGACGGGGTTTTTCCATGTTGGTTAGGCTGGTCTGGAACTCCCAACCTTGGGCGATCCGCCCAACTCGGCCTCCCGAAGTGCTGGGATTAGAGGTGTGAGCCACCACGCCTGGCCAAGGCCATGTGATTTCTTAAGTGGAAAGGAAAAGTACTTGATGAACTCAGAAGTTTGACTTCAAGGCCCTTGATCTTTCCATAACACTGGTTCCTTCCCTGGTTGGTTGGAGTGACTGAAGAACTCAAGGAAGCTGTGTTTTGTGGAAAGAAGACCTGAGGGGTGTATGGTCTTTCCAGCTTGGAATCTGCCATGCTGGGCTTCTGAATTGTATAGCTTGGCCATATAGAGAGAAGTCTGTCATTTAAGATTTATTCTTTGGGGGAAATAAAGGAAGGCCGCTCACATGAGACAGGCAGAG
>NW_012120755.1:68399-69649 GCF_000951035.1 Colobus angolensis palliatus | reverse complement strand
CTGGGTGACAGAGTGAGACCTTGTCTCTTAAAAAAAGTTACTGGCTACCTGATTATTCATAGGAAAAAAACCTGAACTCTGATCTAAACCTCATACCTCGTACAAAAATTAACTCAAAATGGATCATGGACTAAAATGTAAAATGGAAAATAAAGATGAAGAGAGGAGCTGGAGACTGGGAGAAACTATTTGCAAATCACATGTTTTATAAAGGACTCATATCTATAATATATAAAGAACTATCCAAATTCAGCAGTGAAACCAAATCATCTACTTTGAAAATGAAAAGACCTGAAGAGACATTTCAGATAACATACAAGCACATGAAAACATGTTCAACATCATGAGCCGTCAGAAAAAATGCACACTAAAGCCATGTCACTATACACCTATCAGAATGCCTAAAATAAAAAGTAGTAACAAGACCAATGCTGGTGAGGATGTGGGGAAACGGGATCACTCACACTTGGCTGGTTGAAATGGAAGATGATACAGCCATTCTGGAAAACAGCTTGACAGTTTCTTAAAAAACTAAATGTGCAATTACCATAGAATGAAGCACTCACATTCATGCACAGTTATCCCAGAGAAATGAAGCGTTATGTTCACACAAAAGCCTTTATGTATCTGCTCATAGCAGCATTATTTATAAAGGCCAGAAACTGGAGACAGCCCGAAGACTGCTCAGCAGGTGAATGGTTAAACAAACTGGTGCACTCAGGCCCCAGACACCACTCTGCAGTAGTTCATGACATCCTTGTTCATCCGTCTTTCAAACTAGAAACCACCATCATCCTTAATCCCCTTTTCTCCGTCCTGGGTCTGAGTGAACTTCATTTTGCATTTCTTTCCAATGCGTTTTCCCTCTGTCCTTTCTGGTTGTGCCTCATGCCTCATTTGAACTGTTGTAAGAACCACCAAGTTGTTTCTCTGTCTCATCATGGAATCCTTTCTACACTTCATGCCCCGCATTGCCATTGGAACAATCTTTCCAAAACATGAACAAACTAACTTAAAAGAAATATCCCAGGTAGCCTTACAAATAAGTCTAAGCTTTCTGTTAGAAGTTTTACTTCTTGTCTATAGGGAACCCCAGGACTGTAGAGAGATGAATTTGCTGTCTGCATTTTAAGATCAGGCAGAAATCCCTGGAGGGGCCCGTGTGGAATAGTGGTACAAATACTGGTTCTAGAATCAGAAGCCCTCATATCCTGGTTCTAACACTAGCTGGATGTTCTTGGGAAAGTTTT
>NW_012120755.1:61519-62542 GCF_000951035.1 Colobus angolensis palliatus | reverse complement strand
ATGAAATGGGATGACAAGGGGTCATTATCACCTCACAGGATCGTGCAAATGTGTGTGTAAAGTGCTTAGTTTGGTGCCTAACACATAGCAACTACTCAGTAAAGTTATTATTACACCATCATCATCATATTTAAATGTAAATATTAAGAGTTAATAAATTTGTAAAAGGTACTATACCCTTACCACTTGAACCAAAGGCTACTTTAGATTTAAGTGTTTGGGTTACTTTATCACTTAAATATCGGCCTCTTGAATATTTTGAATTTCAATTGAACATAGCCAGAGGATTTCATAATTGGATCGTTGCCTCTGGAAGTTGAGGCTGTGTTTGGTTTTACTTCCTAAACTAAGCATGTGGCTGTACGCACCTTTATGGTGACTTCTGGTACTGGGGAATCAAAGCTTCATTCACTTCTTTAGAGGAGATGATCTTATGCTATACGAAGCATTCAGACTTCATTAACTGTGTACCATCCAGACAAGACCAGGTGCTTCCCATGGCAGCCTGTCCTTTTCTTAGCTCTCTCATCAATTTAGCCTGTTCCTTCTATTCTCCTTTATATTAGAACTTCTCTTTGAACAAGGAATGTTGTTTTGTCACTGCTAGGTCCCCAGCAATTAGTAATGCCTAGCACATACTAGGTGCCTCCTGAATGTGAATAGGTGATAATCTAGCAAAACACAAGATAAATGCGTGGGTTGAGATTTAAGATGTGTGGTATGAATGCTGCATTGGCAAACTTATTAAATCAATTTTCTTAATACAAGTTTAACATGTCTTAGTA
This sequence comes from Colobus angolensis palliatus, assembly GCF_000951035.1. Taxonomy (NCBI): domain Eukaryota; kingdom Metazoa; phylum Chordata; class Mammalia; order Primates; family Cercopithecidae; genus Colobus; species Colobus angolensis. The sequence goes on along the minus strand of NW_012120755.1, from coordinate 61,757 downwards.
ACTGACTTAGTTCAGTAATCATTTACTGAGTGTCTTCTAGGCCAGAGTGGGAACAGAAAGGTAATAATATATGATTCCTGCCTCATGCGCAGGAAGTCTAGTGCGATGGACAGACACATGCCAATGGCTGCCATGGAATATGGTGAGTATTAAGATAAAGGGGCAGCCTGTGTGCCCTTGGAGCATAGAGCAGGGCTTGTGTTCTGGGAACATGGGCTCCATTTGAAAACACAATTTA
>NW_012120755.1:56553-57343 GCF_000951035.1 Colobus angolensis palliatus | reverse complement strand
GGAAGGAGGTGGAGTACTTGAGTAGAAATGATACAAGATAACTTCTTCAGGAAATCAGCCAAGTGTCACCGCTTTTCACATAGGCATGTGATGTTGGCGTATGTGTGTATGAAGAGCTGTTGTGGCCTAGAATCACGGGCCTTTAGATCCCTTGTACAGATAGAAAAGTAAAGGCCGAGGCCCAGGAGTGCTGCAGGCCACTGAGGTAAAGTCCCTGTCTGCCCTTCTCAGTGTCCGGTCACTTCTCACTGCACTCCCCTCTTTACTGCTAAAGCCACTTTCCCTGACTCTGAATGTGTAACCACGAGGGAGAAAATGTACTCCAGGCTCACAGTTTGTGGAGAAAAAACCCAGCAGCTGAAAATAATGTTCACAAAGTTTGTACCAAGAAAAACTGGCCATTTCTATCATGTCTTTAAATGTCCCTGTTTCTCATACATTTTATAAACAAGACAGTAGAAGGAGATTCGGGAACAGCAACTTTAGAACAAGGGGGAAAAAATCAAACCTAGAGCACTCCAGTTTCTGTTTTCTGCTCAGTTTAGGGCTGAGGCACTTTAACTTCATGTCTAAGGGACCACTCAAATCTGATTAAAGCCATTGTGGGCTGGTAATTATCAATAATTTTAGGAAAACAGAGACAGCACCAACTCTGTTCTCTAAAAGCAGGCTTATTAATTTTAAATTTGCATGGAAGGAGAAGCAGATGTTGAGGTGGGATAAGCGTTCAGATGCTTGGTCATTGATAGCTTTTTACTTCCACGTATCACATGGGGATTTGGGACCCGGG
>NW_012120755.1:55290-56503 GCF_000951035.1 Colobus angolensis palliatus | reverse complement strand
AAAGCAGCTGTGTGCCCAGAGGGCTTTGGGATTTCAGTTTGTGACAGATGAATTGAATTTGCTGTTGTATGAATGTATTATTCTTTTGTGGTTTTATTAGGCCTTTCTCCCAAATGGAACCGATTTTTCTGTAAAAGTCACACTTCCTTTTTGAGAAGTGTAACGCTAATTTATGGCATGGTCTCCCAAAAGATGACCTGCCAGGAACCAAACACACTGCCTCAGACTCACGGCCCCTGGTTTCTGCCTGTGCAGCTGCAGGGCAGAGAGGCACGCTCGAGCTGAAATCAATACGCATGTCTGCATCTTCTCTTTCTTTACTGCTGTTCCGTCTCTGAGCTGGCCTGCCTTCAACGTCTAGGAGCTTGGTGGGTGTAGACACATCACGGTATGGAGGAGGGATATGGTGTTGCAACAGCCAGGAGAGTCGCTGAAGTCTCTGTTCTCTTCCTGCTCACTGCTCTGACTTTGTACAAGTCACCTTTGTAGGGCTGTGCACAGTGGCTTACACCTGTAATCCCAGGACTTTGGGAGGCTGACCTGGGAGGATCTCTTGAGCCCAGAGTTTGGAACCAGTCTGGGCAACATGGTGAAACCCCATCCCTAGAAAAAATAAAAAATAGAAAATTAGCCAGGTGTGGTGGCTCATGCCTGTAATCCCAGCTAGTGGAGAGGCTGAGGTGCGAGGATCACTTGAGCCAGGGAAGTCGAGGCTGCAGTGAACCATCATCACGCCACTGCACTCCAGCCCGGTCAGAGCAAGACCTTGTCTCCAAAAACACAAAAACAAAAAAACAAAAACCCAGTTGTAATAGTGGCAGTAGTTAACTTTTGAAAGTTTGGAGAAAAGTTCCTAAATAACCTGTGACCATGGACAATTTACTTAGCCTTTCTCTGCCTTAGTTTCCTCATCTATGAAAAATGAGAGAATATGGTACTGATCTTACAGGATTTCAACGAGAACCAAACGAGATGAAACTCAGAGCCTGGCACATCGTGAGTGCGCACTCAATGTTATTATTTCAACATTTTAGAGGAAAAAGAATGCTAATGGGTCATTATGGCTAAACGTAGTCTATCACTGGTGTTACTCATGGTATTGGGAGGAACTTGAATTCCATATAGATAGTGTGATGGAGAAAGTATTTCGGGCATTGACAGTATTTATTCAAAAAGCAAAGGACGTGTCTCTCCTGTGTGGAGAGCCGTTTCC
>NW_012120755.1:54167-55240 GCF_000951035.1 Colobus angolensis palliatus | reverse complement strand
TTTTATTCCCTCAGCAGTTCTGTGAAAAAGGCAGAGCAGTTTTCATATCTTCTGTTTTCCCGTGATTCTCTTGTGGCTCACAGAAGCTAAGAGCCGTCACCAAGGTCAAAGGGAGAATGAGTCGCAGAGCTGGGCGTAGAGGCTCAGGTTTCTAGGGACCCTGTTTGTTCCTCGAATAGCTGGCTCTGGTGGCGCTGTGCTCAGGTAACTGCACATGCTCGGTTTGGTCTTTTGTAAATCCCTGTCCCATTTCGGGGGAGGTTCTTGGGAGGCTTCTATTCATTTTGGAGCATTTAAGTATCTTGTCCTCTCTCCCTCCTCCCAGATGCATGGGCATTTCTGCAGGCCCCCAGGCTGGCCCTTGTGCGTGGGGGCGTCTCCTGCCTCCACGTTGTTTGCATGTCCCGTCTGAAGGTGCTCTTCCCCGCATGGAGCCCCCTCGTGCCTGCCTCCACACTGCAGGCTGTTCCGTAAATGTTACTGACTCAGCATCGTTGTTTTCTAGTAATGGAACGGGCTATGGATGCCAAGTTCTTTTCTGTGTGAAGGCTGCGATTGTATCATCTTGCCTTCCCCATGTGTGCTCCTTGAGGGTGTCGGTGTGATGCGGTCATCTGTGTTCCCTAGGGTGCCTCCCTTGGAGTCCCGGCCGTAGCATACATGCAGTCAGTGCTCATGGCCTAAATGAGAGGAAGGCCAGCAGAGCCATTCAATCTGGAAAATGACAAGTGAGGGAAAGGAATTTTTATTGAAGGCATGTGAAAAAGAAATCTTTTTAGAAAAGTTGACCTGTTTCTCAACTGGAGTTGAATTTCAGCCCAGAAAAGCAGCTGTGTGCCCAGAGGGCTTTGGGATTTCAGTTTGTGACAGATGAATTGAATTTGCTGTTGTATGAATGTATTATTCTTTTGTGGTTTTATTAGGCCTTTCTCCCAAATGGAACCGATTTTTCTGTAAAAGTCACACTTCCTTTTTGAGAAGTGTAACGCTAATTTATGGCATGGTCTCCCAAAAGATGACCTGCCAGGAACCAAACACACTGCCTCAGACTCACGGCCCCTGGTTTCTGCCTG
>NW_012120755.1:53612-54117 GCF_000951035.1 Colobus angolensis palliatus | reverse complement strand
TTTTGGGTGTTTGTGCTCTTTATAGACAATTAAGACATGGAAGCCTGTTTATGGCAAGCTGGCAAATTCAGCAAAACATGGAAAAACCTGTTAGCGCAGTTTGCACGTGTGCGGGCACAGAGCAGCCAAATGAACACACACGTTTTCATATATTTGAATAGCTCTCAAAAAAAAAAAGACATTAAACCATTGCCCAGATGGCTTATAGAGCTAGAGCTTTTTCCTTAAAGTACATGAGTATGGCTGTCAGACATCTGAAACCCTAAGCCATCTTAAAACATCATTTTGATGTTACCCCCTACCCGCCCTTTTTTTCCATTTGTAAGGGACAAGGATCCAGGAAGGACAGTGTCAGCTTACAAAGGCGTTTGTTACAATTAATCCTTCATGTTCTTTCTTTTGGTATCTTATTCTCTGTTTACATTTAATTTTTATTTTTTATTTTTTGGAGACAGAGTCTTGCTCTGTCACCCAGGCTGGAGTGCAGTGGTGTGATCTCGGCTCA
>NW_012120755.1:52334-52775 GCF_000951035.1 Colobus angolensis palliatus | reverse complement strand
TTTGGAGACAGAGTCTTGCTCTGTCACCCAGGCTGGAGTGCAGTGGTGTGATCTCGGCTCACTCCAACCTCTGCCTCCCAGGTCCAAGGGATTCTTGTGCCTGCACTTCCTGAGAAACTGAGATTACAGGCATGTGCCACCACGTCCAGCTAATTTTTATGTTTTTAGTAGAGACAGAATTTCACCGTGTTGGTCAGGATGATCTTGAACTCCTGAACTCAGGTGGTCTGCCTGACTCAGTCTCCCAAAGAGCTGAGATTACAGGTGTGAGCCACAGCACCCGGCCGCTGTTTCCATTTTGTAACACTAGCGTCACGCCAGTGTAGGCTGGCTAGGGGTATTCTTCTTTCCTGTTTCCTGGTGTATTTTTCTCTACAGCATTGATCACTCTTTAACATACTTTTTGGTTGTCTGTCTCTACCTACAAAAATATATGTTCCC
>NW_012120755.1:51024-51570 GCF_000951035.1 Colobus angolensis palliatus | reverse complement strand
AACCACGAGGGAGAAAATGTACTCCAGGCTCACAGTTTGTGGAGAAAAAACCCAGCAGCTGAAAATAATGTTCACAAAGTTTGTACCAAGAAAAACTGGCCATTTCTATCATGTCTTTAAATGTCCCTGTTTCTCATACATTTTATAAACAAGACAGTAGAAGGAGATTCGGGAACAGCAACTTTAGAGCAAGGTGGAAAAAATCAAACCTAGAGCACTCCAGTTTCTGTTTTCTTCTCAGTTTAGGGCTGAGGCACTTTAGCTTCCTGTCTAAGGGACCACCCAAATCTGATTAGAAGCCATTGTGGGCTGGTAATTATTCATAATTTAGGAAGACAGATGCTGCACCAACTCTGTTCTCTAAAAGCAGACTTATGAATTTTAAATTTGCATGGGAGGAGTAGCAGATGGTGAGGTGGGATGAGCGTTCAGATGCTTGGTCATTGATAGCTTTTTACTTCCACGTATCACATGGGGATTTGGGACCCAGGAAGCCTGCTGAGAACTGATGATTATCTGTCCCCTAAACAGCTGGGATCTTTTTCA
>NW_012120755.1:50396-50675 GCF_000951035.1 Colobus angolensis palliatus | reverse complement strand
GCATTTCTTTAATGGTAGTTGTGTGTGTTCTTGATGTGAATGAGAGGTGCATTCCCTTGTAAAATTCCTGGGACTTTATAGGAAGGATGTGAGCCTTAGAACCGAAGTTGGTTTTCTAGATGATCACGTAGACATGATGCTGAGCACTGGACAAAGATGTTGATTGAAACGATTAAAAAAAAAATTTGTCTGAGTTCAGATTTTACACCAATATTTAGAAAATCAGCAAAAGAACTTGGAGGAATGTTCTCAGGCATGCAGTTCAGCCCCCTGCCCACA
>NW_012120755.1:48304-49876 GCF_000951035.1 Colobus angolensis palliatus | reverse complement strand
GACGTTGTGAACTTGATGTGGACTGAGGATGTTCAGGTGCAACAGGCACCCCGGCTTCATTAAATGAGACTTCCCCATCTCCCTGCCAGGCACGCACAGGCGTATGGCCACATCTTATGTGTTATCCTTATCTAAAGTGCGCCTTGTTGTCATGCTTAAAGCTACATGATGATATTCTGCCTCATAGAGTAGGTCCCAAACCGCATTCAACACAGAAATGTACTCTTGCTATTATACATAGAAAGTGCTTTCATATACCAAGTGGGAAAGCAGTCCTAAAATCTGGGCTGGAATCACAGAAGGAAGGCATTGGAAAGCAACAGATTCCCTAGTCCAAAGCTGGTTTTTGATGAACCTAGAAACAGGACCAAGAGAAGTGAATTTGCCTAAGGCCCTGACAGTATCTCACGGTAGCATTTGAACCTAACAGTTTCTTGACCTATTTCTTTAAATGATTAGTCATGTTTCCTCTGATTCCTGTATAAACATATTCCTCATTCATTCTTTGGTTTCCATGAATTATTGCGGTGCTACCATGTAACAGTATTTGAGTCAAAATGTGGCAGTGTTTATCCCTTTCCAAGGTTTTCAGTTGCACAGTTTGTCAAAGTTGTGCTAACAGTTTCTTGTTGGTTGCAACGTGTCCTTTCAGAAGCCAAGTGTGTGGTGTATTTATGTTGATTGTTGGAGGTGGTTCGGTTAGAACCTACTTCGAGTGGCTGGCATTGGCCTGGGGGACAGTGACAGCTGCCTGCTTCATGGGCAGAGATGAAATAATTGCTTCCTGGGAAGTACCATCCTCCTGGCCACACTCTCCAGCCCATTTCGTTTGTGTTGGTTTCCTCGCATCTGCACGTTTCTGGCTTCATGTGAGTCCCATTTATTTGAGCATATGACTTCAGGCTGTGGGGAAGAATGGCCATTTTGGCACAGAGATGCACACAGAGGAACAACTGGCTAAATGTGAGTGAAGACATTCTTGGGGGGTTTCATTTCTTTTATTCTGTAACAGGCAGTCTGGGAAGCATTCTGGACACGTGGCCTGCGCTGTCACAGTTCCTCCTTGCAGGATCGCAGATGTTTGGAGATTGTAGTGATAACCGTTATCATTGAGAATGTCATTCTCGCAGGCTCCAATAAGTCCGGCTTTATTCAGTGTTAATTTCTGAAAGACAACTGTATTTCTAGCCGAATCCATGTTAGACGTTTCTCCTGGCAGTGTTGCTGGGGCTATTCCCGTGGCTTAGTCTTAGGGAAGCACACGCCTTTGAATACTGCTGAAGCTGTGACTACCCAAAGCACACCGGAGTACTTTTGCCATATAGGGTGTTAGTCACTGATACACGTCTCAGTCAGACCTGATGGATTCTTGACCTCTTCCTTTTTTAATTTTTTAATTTTAATTTTAATTTTTGTTTTATAAGAGCACAACCTCTCAGGTGGCCACCATGAATCTCTGGTGTTTTCAGTTGGCTGCAGCCTATTTGCCATCTCTGGTTCAAACATATTGGAAGGCTGATGATGCTTCCCTCGGTTGTTCTTCTGCTGTGTGACCTCCGCGCCCGCAGGGTT
>NW_012120755.1:47305-48184 GCF_000951035.1 Colobus angolensis palliatus | reverse complement strand
CGTCATTCACTCAGTCACACTTTCTTGAATGGCATATGTGTGCCAGCTGTAGTAGGAACTTGCTAGGCTCTAGGACTAACCCTTATGAAACGGGGATCCTGAGGGAAGCAAAAGCATATAACTATAAACGTTGGAGGGGATATCAGGGGGGTGCCTATAGGTGCAAAACTTCGTTCATTCATTGCGCCATCTAGGAGGTTTTGTATCTTAGCAGCGTGTTCCATAGCAACACATCCCTCTATCAAAATATTCATCATATTATTTTGAAATTCTCTGCTTAGGTATGTGTTTTTCCGACTAAGTTTAGAACTGGTTAAGGACAGGCTATGGGGTACGTATTATATATATCTACACACACACATATATTTATATATATATATACTACCATTGTAAATATACAATATATATGTATATATATACACACATATATCTCCCTCTCTATATATACACACACACCACACACATATATATACACACACACATATATATGAAATACACACACACACACACACACACTTCTACTGCCAAGCACAGAAAGTCAAAACTAGGCAAGAGTTCTTTTAGTGTTTAAGAAAAAATAGATGTTGTTAGTTAACAGTGTCCTTAAGTTGCCAGGGGAAAGACAGGATGGATTCACAAAGGAAGATAGCGTTTTGTTTTGTTTTGTTTTTTCCTTTGTTTAACTCTTGAATTTGAAATAATCCAGGCTTATTGAAAAGTTGCAAAAATAGTACAGAGAATTCCCGTATGGTCTTCCCTCAGGTCCCCCAAACATTTCACCCCATTTGTACTTCCTCTTTCTCTCTGTGTGGATATAATTTTTTTTTTTTTTCTGAAATGTTTGAGAGTGGAAGGGAGAATGCAGGGCAGGGAGAAAGG
>NW_012120755.1:45852-46160 GCF_000951035.1 Colobus angolensis palliatus | reverse complement strand
GTCAAGAGTTCGAGACCAGCCTGATAATTATTAAAATCGATCATTGATGTTTACTAATTAATCATATTATTACTCCTAATACCGCAGAGGGTGTACACCTACCTGTAATGTCGTTCCTAATATCCAGGGACAGAGAGCATGATTTTAGTTTGAATATTGCAGTAGGTGTACACTCACCCTGTGACACTGATCCTAATATCCAGGGGGGTAGACGATGACATGACTCCCAACATAGCAATGAACGGACAGCCACCCGGTGATATTGCTCGTAATATTCACGGAAGAAGCCTATGCTATTACTCCCAATA
>NW_012120755.1:43896-45802 GCF_000951035.1 Colobus angolensis palliatus | reverse complement strand
GATGACATGACTCCCAACATAGCAATGAACGGACAGCCACCCGGTGATATTGCTCGTAATATTCACGGAAGAAGCCTATGCTATTACTCCCAATATCGCAGGGTGGATACAGCTCTTCTGTGATATGGTTCCTAGTATCCGGAGGGGGAGAGGATGACAATAATTCCAGTATCGCAGGCTGTGTTCCCCTGCCCTGTGATATTGTTATTAATATCCTGGAAAGGAGAGGATGATATGACTCCCCGTAGAGCAGAAGACGTACACCTAGCCTGGAATATTGTTCCTACTATCCATGGAGAGGAGAGACTGATATTACTCCCAATATGGCGGGGGGTGAACATCCACCCTGTGATATTCTTCTTAATATTCCAAGGTTGAGAGGTTGATATTACTCCCAGTATCACAGACACTGTACACCCCCGTGTGATACTCTTCCTGATAACCGGAACGGGAGAAGATGGTATTAATCCCCATATGGCTGGAGGTGAACACCCACTCTGTGATATCTTTCCTAGTATGCAGGGGGAGAGGGGATAATATTATTCCAATATTGCAGAAGATGTACACGCTCGCCCCGTGATATTGTCCTTAATATTCCAAGGCACAGAAGACGATGTTACTCCCAATATCGCAGGAAGTGTACACCCCCCAGTGATGTTGTTTCCGTGATCCAGGAGGGAAGAGGATGCTATGACTTTCAACCCCTGCACCCTGCAATGCTCTCACCCTGCAACACCGACACCCAGCTCAACCTGACATGGGACCAGAGGTGCTGGCTGGGGGTGTTGATTGCTTGTCTTTTCTCTCTTGCCAGACTCAGTAGAGGAAGCTGAGACCGCTTCTGGCTTTGGGAGAGGCCAGTGAGCCTGTGCGTTTGGAGCCTGGTTGCATGAGAGAAGCATGTGTGGGAACGCCAGGGCGTGGCTTTGAACCCCATTCCCCCAACATGGTGCCGAGTGTGGCAGACATGACACTTGGCTTTGCTCTCTCAGGGTTCCATCTGCGACAGGGGCTACTTGTGCCCCTGGCCTCATCAACTCAGGCTGAAGGCGGCCCTGGTCCTGGGCAGAGGGGCTTTGTGAAGCAGAAATAGATGGCCTGGTACAGCGGCCGAGCCTGGCCAGGACCTTGGCCCTGGGAGTTGTAAAGAAGGCCGGCCTCTCCCATGAGCATCTGCACCAAGCTGTGCCCATGTCACACAGTGTGCTCGGCGTCTGCCCTGGCACAGGTGCATGGCCTGTCTGCGCTCAGGCTCCCCGCCTATGGGGCCCAGGTTCACAGAGGTGTGAAAGAGACAAGCACAGAGCAGGGGCCTCCGAGCCCAGCCAGCCTCGCTTCGATGCTGGGAGGCTGACATCTTCCATTTTGTCTTCTGCGCAGGCCAGCTGCGGGCCGTCCAGCGGCTGTGCTACTTCTACAGCGTCGTCATGCCCAGCGAGGCCCAGTGTGTCCTCTACCACGAGCTCCAGCTCTCCCTGGCCCGCAAGGTGACCGACAAAGTGCTGGGGGGGCAGTTCCTGGAGACCATCAGTCAGCTCTACCTGTCCCTGGGCACTGAGCAGTGAGGGCTGGCTTTGCAGTGGTGGGAGTGGGGAGCAGGGAAAGAGGGCTGGGGGGTGCAGGGCAGGGAGGAGGGCGCAGGGAAGCTGGCCCAGGGACCCATCAGCCCCTTCCCTTTTGATCATTTGGTTCCTTGGCATCAGATTCTTTGAGCTGGTGGGCCTGGGGTCGTCCCAGGGCTGCTGCTGGCCCGTGAGTCCCAGCTTGAGCCTCTCTTGTTGGGTCAAAGGTCATCTCAACCCCAGCAGAGGCAGTACGTGCACTCTGGGCTGTTCTTCCTACTATGGTGGCTTTTGTCATCTGACCTCTGCCTGCCCCGAGTCTTCACTCCTGGCCTTCATCTGTC
>NW_012120755.1:39231-39756 GCF_000951035.1 Colobus angolensis palliatus | reverse complement strand
AACACTGCACACACAAGAGGGCCGTTCCCAGTCCCCACGTTCCAGATTCATCTGTCACCAGACCCACGGGAGGAGGCAGACTGGTTCCAGGAGGATGAGAGCCCTTGTTCTGACACCTGTGTCTGATTCCAGGACCTACAGATCCACTCTGGACTACACCAAACAAAGTCTGTGGATTCTCATTGACCTCCAGAAGAAAGAGGAGGCGCACGCCTGGCTGCAAGCAGAGAAGATCTACTACATCCTGCGACAGAGCGAGCTGGTGGACCTGTACATCCAGGTGAGTGGCAAGGGAGACAGGAGGGCCTCTGTGCTGTTCACTCTCTGTCCATCCATCCATCCATTCATCCTTCCAACATCTATTTACCTGTTCATCCTTCCATCCATCCGTCCACCATCCATCCATCTGTCCATTCATCCATCCATCATTCATCCATTCTTTTATCATCCATCTATTCACCCGTCTATCCATCCATTCACCTGTCCATCCACCCATCCATTCATCCTTCCATCATCTATCTGTTT
>NW_012120755.1:37445-38451 GCF_000951035.1 Colobus angolensis palliatus | reverse complement strand
CACCCGTCTATCCATCCATTCACCTGTCCATCCACCCATCCATTCATCCTTCCATCATCTATCTGTTTACCTGTTCATCCTTCCATCCATCCATCCATTATCCATTCATCCATCCATCCATTCTTCCATCATCTTCCCATAAACCTGTGGGTCCTTCCATCCATCCATCCATCCATCCATCCATCATCCATCCCTCCGTCCATCCATCCCTCCGTCCATCCATCCATCCTTTTATCATCCATCCATTCACCTGTCCATCCATCCATTCACCTGTTCGTCCATCCATTCACCAGTTCGTCCATCCATCCATCCTTCCATCTATCTTTCCATCATCCATCCAACTGTTTATCCTTCTATCCATCCATCATTCATCCATCAATTCACCTGTTTGTCCATCCATCTATCCATCCTTCCATCCGTCCTTCCATCCATCTTTCCATTATCCATCCATTCAGCTGTTCATATTCTATCCATCCAACCATCTTCCATCCATCCATGATCCATCCATTCACCTGCCCATCCATCCATCCATTCGTTCATCATCCATCCTTTCATCATCCATCCATTCACCCGTCCATCCATCCATTCGCCTGTTCATCCTTCCATCCGTTCTTCCATCCATCCTTTTATCATCCATCCATTTCCACTGTTCATTCTTCCGTCCATCCATCATCCATCCATCCTTCCATCATTCATCCACTCGCCTGCTCATCCTTCCATTCATCCATCATCCATCCATCCTTCTATCATCCATCCATTCACCTGTTCATCTTTCCATTCATCCATCCATCATCCATCCATCCATTCGTCCATTCATCATTCATCCATTCTTTTATCATCCATCCATTCAGCCACCATCCATCAACCTATTCGTCTGTCCGTCCATTCATCCAACCATTCTTCCATCATCTATCCATTCACCTGTTCATCCTTCCATCCATCCATCATTCATCCATTCATCTATTTATCCATTCATCCATATATCCATCCATCTATCATCCATCCA
>NW_012120755.1:25844-36680 GCF_000951035.1 Colobus angolensis palliatus | reverse complement strand
TCCATATATCCATCCATCTATCATCCATCCATCCTTCCATCATCCATCCACTCACCTCCTGTTCATCCTTCCATCCATCCATCATTCATCCATCCGTCCATTTATCCATTCATCCATCCATCCATCCTTCCCATCCATTCATCAATTCATCCATCCATCCATCCATCCATCCATCCATCCACTTATCCATCCATGCATCATCCATCCATCCGTCCATTTATCCATTCATCCATCCGTCCATCACCCATCCATCCATCATCCATCCATTCACCTGGTCATCCTTCCTTCCTTCCATCCATCATTCATCCTTCCATCTATTTATCCATTCATCCATATATCCATCCATCCATCATCCATCCATTCTTCCATCATCCATCATCCATCCACTCACCTCCTGTTCATCCTTCCATCCATCCATCCATCATTCATCCATCTATCCGTTTATCAATTCATCCATCCATCCATCCTTCCATCATCCATCCATTCATCAGTTCATGCATCCATCCATCCATCCGTCTGTCCATTCATCCATCCATCATTCATACATCCTTTTATCATCCATCTATTCACCTGTCTATCCATCCATTCACCTGTTCTTCCATTGATCCATCCATTCATCCTTCCATCATCCATCCATTCACCTGTTCATCCTTCCATCCATCCATCCATTTATCCATTCATCTATCCATCCATCCTTCCATCATCCATCCATTCACCTGTTCATCCTTCCATCCATCCATCATCCATCCACCCACCTATTCATCCTTCCATCCATCCATCCATTTATCCATTCATCTATCCATCCATCCTTCCATCATCCATCCATTCACCTGTTCATCCTTCCATCCATCCATCATCCATCCACCCACCTATTCATACATCCATCCAACATCCATCCATCCTTCCATCATCCATCCTTTCACCCATCCATCCACTCAGCTATTCGTCCATCCATGCATCATTCATCCATCCACCCACCAATCTATTAATCCATTGCTCCATTCATCTATTTGTCCATTTGTTTATCCATACATTCATCTATCCACCATCTATCCATCCATATGTACATACATCATCTACCCTCCACCCATCCATACATTATCTACTCACCCATACATACATACAGACATACACACATCATTCCAACCACGCACCACCCATCTATCCACCCATCCATCCGTTCATCTGTCCATCCATTCATCTGTCCATCTGTCCATCCATCCATCTGTCCATCCATCCATCCATCCATTCATCCATCCATCCATCTATCCACACACCCATCCATCCATCCATGTGTCTATACATCTGCTCATCCATTCATCCATCCATCTACTCATTCCTAAGCCACTGCTGAGCACCTGTTGTGTGCCTTTTCCCTTCCTCCAACTGGTTCCCTCACATCCTCCCCCAGTGGCCAGCATCTTCTCCCTGAGGGCAGAGGTGTGGCCCCTCACAGTGCCTAGCACCTGCTGGTGTACAGCACATGCTCAAAGAATGGGACTACTCAGTTAACACACAGAAGAACTTGCTCCAAGCGACACGTGGCACTTCTCCTTACAAAATGAATCTATCACAGCGGCTGTTTTCAGAGGCTTTCCCAAACACAGTGTGATCTGGAGCAAATTGTGAAGCCCACGAGCCTGGTGAAGCTTTCATTATTGAGCACCTGCTGTATACCTCCTTGAGCTGAGGAGAAGGATCAAGAGCTCATGGCCAAGAGTGGACCAGGCCCACCCACAAACACTGTTGATGTGTGGCCCTGAGCTGTGGCAGGGATGTGGCAACGCAGAAAGGAACCAGGGGATGGGCTTCCAGCAATCTGGGGGCCACGGAGACTGAGTGCGTGGGGGGTGGCTAGGGCTAGCCCTGGTGGTAGGATTCACAGATGTCGGGCTCCTGGGCTGCAGCCGCTTAGTCATCTCCTGGCACTCGGGTGCATCAGTTCATTGTCCTCATGCCAGTGGTGGTGCAGCCCTAATGCACAGGTCTGAAAAATGCTCAGGTGGACCTGCAGCGTGTGAGAGGAAGGAGGCTGGTGAAGTTGGGTGTGGCCACCTCACCAGGTGTGGGTCTTGAGGGAACTTCTGCCTCCTTTCAGGTGGCACAGAATGTGGTCCTGTACACAGGCGACTCCAACCAGGGGTGGAGCTGTTTGAGGCAGCTGGAGACATCTTCTTCAATGGGGCCTGGGAGCGGGAGAAATCCGTGTCCTTCTACCAGGTGAGCTGGCCTGTGGGCTGATGTGGGTGGGTCTCAGGGGCGCACCTGGAGGGCTGAGGCACAGGTGTGGCAGGGCAGAGGCCTCCCACCTGGAGGCAGGGCCACCCATGCACATGCTTAGTTTCCCAGTGGTCTCACTGGGAATAATATTGACAGTGCCCCTGCCCGGGACAAACGCTTGGGGCCTGGACATGACTATGGCCCTACCCTTGCCTAGTGATCTCACCGGGAATGATATTGACCGTGCCCCTGCCCGGGACAAACGCTCGGGTCTGGACATGACAGTGGCTCTACCTTTTGCACCTGATGATCTCAAGCAACCATGAGCGGGAAGTCCTGTCCCCATCTTCCAGATGAGGACACTGAGGCTCAGAGAAGCACAGGGACATGTCAAAGGACACACAGCATGTCAGTGGGAGGGCCAGGGCCCAGATCTGCATGCACCCTGAAACGGCGACGGCTTCTCCCTTCCTCTGAGCTCACGGTGTGGCTCAGCTCTGGGCACAGATAAATGTGGTGTTTTTAGCGCAGAGAGGAGCTCTGGCTCCCCCCAGTCAGACCCCCGGTGCCCTGGTGGGAGAGGCTGGTCTGAGGCTGCCAGGTGTAGCTGGATGGGCCTCAGATGATTCTTCAGCCCCCAACTTGGGTGTCTGAACCATGCGTTATCCCAGAGCACAGAGCTCTGTGGAGGTGCAGGGGTAACTGGGGTGTGGGAAGCTCCAAGCACATGTTTGAGCTCTGAGGAGGGCGCTGGGCAAGGTGGGTGCTGCGGAAGCCTGACCGCACCTGCCTGTGTGGTATGACCGGGTCCTGCCCCTGGCAGTGACTACGGGCAACCGCAAGGTGAGCCGCAGCTGTGCAACAAGCCGGTGGCACTGCTGGCCATGCTGGAGGAGCCCCAGGAGGGCTTGGAATTTGCCCACATGGCCCTAGCTGTCAGCATCACTCTGGGTAAGTCCCCTGAGCGCCCGTCCTTTCAGGACCCACACTTTGCCAGAGCCGAGCCTCCATGTCTGCAGGGCAGGAGCTGAAACAGCTGCTGGATTTTCCCGGTCTCCTGTCCAGGCAGGCAGATCTGCCCAGCTGGCTTCCCTGTCTGGCCGTGGGACACAGCCCGAGGTCTCTCACATAGCGCAGAGCTCCCTGCCTGGCTGAGCTCTGCTTCCTCTGTCTCTTCCCGCTGCTGATCACAAGGGCCGCCCAGTGTGCCCTCTGCCTTCCAGACATGCCAGGCATCTCGGTCTTTGTATGTGCCAGGCTCAGTGGCACATTCCCTTTGTCTTGTGCCCTTTCCACCCTCATCAACCACACAACTCTCTGGCTGATGAAATCCCAGTTCCCCTTCCAGCAGCCTGCCCCTTAAGGCCGGGCATCCCCTGGTGCTGTGCCAGGTCGTGTGTCCTCCTCCAGAGACAGGGAACCCTGGGCAGGCCGCATGCCCCAGCGCCTTGTGCCCTGGGGCCCGGTACAGAGTGGGTGTGCAGCTGTGTGGGAATGCATTGAATGCAGGCTCCACGGCACTCGCCCTGCAAAAGGGAGGACATCAGAGACAGCCTAGCTGGGTTTGTGCAACTGTGGGGGGACCTGGAGCTCAGGCACACAGTGACTCCCCAAGGTAAGGGGCTCTGATCGTGACACACCCAGGAGGAGTCGAATGTCACGTCTGTGGGTTACATGGAGCCGGGGTGCCCAGGAGCACCTGGACTGCATGGGTTTTGGACTCCTCTGGTTAAAACCAGTGAGCAAAGGCAGGTGGCTATGTGTAGGCACAGAGCTGGGCTCTCCAAGCCCGACTTCGCCAAAGCCTCACAGTAGACAGGGGCAGGCCTTATTAATTCTGCTTTACAGATGGGAGGGTGAGTCTGGGAACCTGGAAGGGACTGGCCAGAGCTGCCCAGGTGACCGCAGGTTCCTGGAGGCAAGCCAGGTGCTGCCCGGGGTCTGTATACCTGCTCCTGAGGGGCCTGTGCCTGACTGCCCCAGGGAGCCACGTCCTCACACCTGTCCCTTTGGCCTACACCCCAGGGGACCAGCTGAACGAGCACGTGGCCTACTACCGGCTGGCCGCCCTGCACCACCGGCTGGACCATGGCAAGCTGGCGGAGCACTTCTACCTCAAGGCCTTGTAGCTCTGCAACTCGCTGCTGGAGTTCGACGAGGAGACCCTCTACTACGTCAAGGTGTACCTGGTGCTAGGTGACATCATCGTCTACGACCTGAAGGTTGGTGGGGAGGGACAGGGCTGAAGGTGGGTGGGGAGGGGCAGGGCTCTGGGTGTTCCCGGTCCCCTTGGAGTGGGATCTCCACCCAGACCCCAGGGGTCTGGGTTCCCGCCTTCCTTAGGAATGGCCCAGTGGCTTCCCTGGAGCTCTGCACTCAGGTAGAGAAGACGACAAGGTTAGCAGATACAACCCAGCTCCAAAGCTGGCCAGGCCCCACCCTCAAGAACTCAGTCTTAACCAGGGAGGCTGACACATGAGCGGACAATGGTAGCTTCTGGGTAAAGAAGGGGGATTGTAGTCAGGGGGACCCTCCTGGAGGAGGTGACACCAAACTGAGTCTTGACAGTCAAGTGTCAAGTTGCATTTAACAAACAAAACAGGGTCGGGAGAAGGACATTTTGGAGGACGGCATCATCCTCACATTGAATCCACGTTGCAAGATCCAACCCAAATCCCGGTGCCTCCTCTAGGAAGCCTGCCCAGGGTGCCAGCCTGCACTGAGCAACTCCTTCCTGGAGTCCCGAGACACCTTGAATCTTCACATCACCCAGGAAGGGTGGGGTGGGGCCGGTATCTTACCATCGGGTTCACAGACAGGGGAACCCCAGCTCACAGCAGGTGCAGTGGGGCGGGGCCCCAGCCAGCCAGGCTGAGACCTTGCTGGGTCAGGTCTGTCTCGAGGGGAGGTGCTGTGCTCCCTCTGTCCCCAGCCCTGCAGGGGAGGAGAGCTGGGACTGGCAGACTCAGACCTGGGGTGTCTCCACCCTCTGCCCAGCAGGAACCCGCCCCTCCTCAGCATCGCACCGGCACCACGACAGTACTCCCTATGGGCTGAGGGGCCAGGGCGCTCCAGTCCAGGGACCGAGATCTTGGGCGCCTTAGAACAACATGAGGAGCTGGGGCAGCCCTAAGACCCCGCCCCGTATCCCTCACCACAGGCCTGGGCTGCCCGGGAGGCCCCCGCCCAGTGCTGGCGACACCTGGTGGTCAGAAGCGGTCCCTGTGGCCTCCCAAGTCCCAGCCAGACAGGGAGGTGCCAGGTGTCAGGCCCAGAGGGACACTGCCCACCGCTCGGGGGCTTGCCTGGGACCCAGGGGACAGGCCTCCCAGAAGTGGGCCTTTATCTCTCTTGGTCAAGCCGGCCGCCCACATCCGCCTGCCCAGGAGGAAGGAAAGGGCCAAGTAGTACCTGAGAGGCCAAAGTCCATGGTTGGGGTCAAGGGGCAGAGGCCTCCTTCACCTCCTTCTCGTGCACAGCCCTCTGGGCCTCATCGTGACGGTGCTGTCAGCACACACCAGCTTCCCACAGGCAGGCCCCCTTGGAATTCCCAAGGGCGGCTGTCTTTCCAAGGCCACACCCTCCTCCTTGTATAGGAGGTTCTGGACCCAGACACCAGAGGAGTGGGAGAGAAAGCTGGGCTGGATGGTGCCTGGAAGGCTGGCGGAGAGGCAGGGGTAAATGGGCATCCTTGTCGATTGCCTCTAAAATGGGGTCCCCTTTAGTCTACACGTGAGAGTGAGCCCGGGAATAGGGTGCATTAGGTGTGTCCTGGCTCAGCCTGCCACTCACTAGCTGCTGCACACACTACAGGCACATGAGGACATTACCCCAAATCTCCCAAAAGGTATACACCTATTGTGTGATAAGGTTCCTAATATCCGGAGGTGCAGAGGATGGTATTCGTTCTCTGATCGCAGGCTGTGTACACGCAACCTGTGAAATTGTTCCTAATATCCTGAAGAAAAGAGACTGCTAATAATGGACACACATTGCGGGGGGGGAGGGGTAATTGGCTCTTACGATCCACATCGCAGGGGGTGAGGCACTCCCCACGATATGGAGAGTAATAGCCACCCCCTCTCCCCCCAGGCTGTTATGATCCACAACGCAGGGCCGTTCAGGACACCAGTCCTGCCCCAACCTTGACCCAGACAGTGGGTGTCATGGGACCACCTCAGGGTGGGTGGCAGCTCAGCTCGAGCGCATCCCTGCTGCCAAAGACCAACTTTTCCTGCTAGTTTGAATCTGGCCGCAGGGTCCCTGTTGGTGAGACAGGTGACCATGAGGCAGACACCCTGAAATCTAGCACGACAGAGCTCAACACCCCCATGAGAGGCACCATAGCAGGCAGACTTTGCAGACATACTAGCGAAGGCCACAGCAGGTCCTGAGTGAAGAACAAGCTGACCAAGATCCTGGGGTCCTGCCACACAGTCCTTAAACCAGGGACTGGAAACTGTTTCCCTAAAGAGCCAGGAGTCAGTGTTTTCAGCTTTGCCAACTGATCTTTTCCTCAAGGATGCAACTCTGCCATGGCTGCACCACAGCAGCCTTCTGCAGGTGGCCTGTGAAGAGATGGGCATGACTGCACCCCCATCAAACTTTACTTATGGACGTGGAAACTTCTCAGTGTCATGAAGTGTTAGTTTTTTATTTGTTCAACCATTTGGAAATATAAAATCCATTCTTGATTCATGGGCCACAAGAGCAGGCAGGGACAGGCTGCCCCTGGCCCACCTCTGGAATGAGCTTAAAGAAGGAAATGACAGGCTTTGCCAGCGCAGCCTCCTCACAGCAGATTCGCTGCAGGAGGGTCCTTCTTAGCAACCACTTCTCATCCTTCATCTTGGCTTCAGATGCAGTTCAGGTGGAGAAAGAGAGAACAGAACTGCCCTCAGCAACAAGGAGGAAGGAGATGCAGGGTCAAGTAGCCACGTGGATCCATCACACTCAACACTCACACCGAGCGGAGCACAGACAGGACCAGCCCGGGGGTGCCAAAGTGGAAGCTCTCTGGGATGGGGGACCTCTGGCTGGCCAAGATTCTCTACCTAAAACTCATATAGAAGATCTACACGGCAGTAGTTACAGAAAACACACACGAAGAAAGAGCCCATGATAAAAACAGCACACCAAGTTTGGCCAACCGGCTCTCACAAGCCAGTAGGTAAGAAAGCCCAGGAGAGCCCACCAGAGGAGCTGGGAGTGGGTTCCTGCCTGCAGGGGGCCTGGGACACCCCATTCCCACAGACAAGGACCCATGTTTTGGAGAGGAAGCTGTCAGAGTCACCAGTGAGCTGTTCAGAGCTGGAGCCACAGAGCAGGTGAGGAGCCCTGGCCACATCCCCGTGCGGGCTGAGAAGCTGGGGTGGGGGCACACCCCCAGGGGCACATGCAAACAGTGGACCATGGGCCCTCCTCCTGCCCAGAGGATTCTCAGTTCCCAAGGGACCACCAAAGTCTGGAACCCAGGGACACACCCCCTGACCCACATGCCCAGGCCTCCTGGACCAGGCAATGTCCAGTACAGGCAGGCCGTCTGGGCTTGGGGCCAGGACAGGGGTGGAAGGTCCTGCTAGGCCAGCCTCCTTCTCCCTACCAGCTGGGCTGGTTGCACTGTAGTTTTGTTCTGGCAACATATGGCTGCCCACTTTGGCCACACCAGTCCCTGGCTCCCTGGCTAGGCCTAGTGCTGTCCAACCCACCTACACAGGCCCCACACACCCAGTGTCCACCAGGCTCCCGTCAGCCACGAGGACCCATGCTTACCCCCTGAAGTGTCCGTGGGAACCTGCATCCCACAGGGACCCACAGCTCAGGGCCAACCTCCATGGGGGCCTCTTGGTTGTGGTGGCAGGGGCGGGGGGTAGTTGACCTCCAGCCCTCCCATCCTGGCCACTGTGTTTATGGGGTTCATTCAGTCCTGGGAGCTTCCTGGGGACCCCAGAAGGAAGAGAACAGGGTGGTTACGGCAGCCTCAGCCCCAGGCTCTGGGTCCAAGTGCAACAGTCTTCCAGTTCTGGTTTGATCTGGGCGGTAACAACAGGTCAAGTCATTGACACAAGGATTGGCTTCAATATAATGCATCAAGGGACTGTGGAGGACACAGATCAGCCTCCAGGCCGGTTACACCTGGTGACTTAGCCAGTGCAGGCTAGGGAGTGGAAAAGCTGACCCATGACCTCCCCACCTACCCTGCCCACCAGATGCCAGTAGCGGCCAGGGATCCCTGACTTCAGGCAGAGGCAGGCAGCACAGTTGCTGCCTCCTTTAATCCCATCCCAGGGCCCACAGGGCTTGGAGAAACCTGGCGGGGGCTGAGTTGAGAGAATCAGGCAGAGAGATGCCACGTGAAGAATGTGAGGGACTGGGTATGAGTGACACTAGGGCACACGGCCTGCTGCCCCTGGGGAGGTGGCAGGGAGACATGTAGTAGCCAAGCCTCCACAGGCACCACCTTGCTGCCAGGCACGTGTGGTGCCCATACCCACTCCAGTGACTGCATGAAGGTTCATCAACAAAAGGGGGTATGCACCCATATCCATATAGGCATTGGTGCCCACACACGTCAGAGAAGAAAATTTCTGCTGTGCCCAAGGTGTGGGGAAAGGGGCAATGTCCCCTTCCTCCCCATGGTGGGTCCAAAATTACCCGCTCCTGCCAGCACCCCCTCCCCCAACTCCACAAGCTGCTGACCTCCACACCAGTGCCATGCCACGTGCCAGGAAGAGCTCAACGGTACATCCCAAAGGGTGCTATCCTGGAGCGGCTGTGCTGGGCAAGTGACATGCTTCCTAGTCACAGAGGTTTTCTTTCTTTACTGCTCACAAGCCCTGTGCCTCGGTTTCCCCCACTGTGGCACAGTAAAGAAATCCCATCTTGAAGGCTAGGAACCCAGAAATGTCACCACGCCTGGTGAAATGGGGGGTGAAACTCCCTGCCTTGGACCTCTTGCTCCAGGACTGACGTCCATTGGGACATGGCCAGGCCGGCATCCTGGGAGGGCTGCATTCCTTGCCTGGGGAACCTTGCTCCCAGTTAGGGGTCACTGGGGTTGAGGCCCCTAATGGATTGGGGGAGGCATAGGGTATAATGGAGGTAGCCCCATCATACGGGCCCGTGTAGACCTCAGAAAACAAGCATTGAGTTCAGACTCTTGACTGAAGCTGGCCACCTGAAAGTATTTGGGCTTTGGGGTGTGATGAGGGCCTGGGGTCAGGGAACAAAGTGTTCTGGTTTGGACACGCAGGAGGTTCTCTGCAGCTCTCTCAGATACAGGGTATGTTGCTAAGTATATGCTTTTAAAAACCCTAGGAGGAGGGGGCACCCAGAAGGGGCCCTGAAGTCAAGGGCAAGGTCCAGCCTTTCCACCTCCCCAGCTGAAGAGAGGCTGGAGGACAATTCTCCAGAGTTTCATAACAAACAAGAGAAAAAAGAAATCAAAAAGACCTGGAGGATAGGTAAGCTAATGAGGGCTGACTGGGATTACCCTGCCTAATCCTCAAAACAAGCCTTCCCTGTCTGTCCTCTGGGCCAGGTGAGGAAACAGGTCACAGTAGGACATTCAGACCCTGGACAGGCAGCTGGCAGCCTGGAGTCCAGGACGTGCAAACACATTTTGACTAAGGCACATCCTGCACAGCCCTAAATCCATGAAAACTTGAGTCAATACAGCACATGCTTCTGTGAGCACAGGGTTGGGTCTAGGGTTACAGATTGGCAGCATCTCAAGGCAGAAGAATTTTTCCTAGTACAGACCAAAACGGACTTTCTTATGTCTTCGTCTTTCTCCATAGACACAATAACATTCTGTTTCTTTCCCCCGCACAGGGAGTGTCACCACTGTATGTCAGCCACCGGGGGACAGGTTTCAGCTTACAACCACCTTCCAAATTCCACCCTCTTACCTTGGCAGAAGCTGGCCAGGAATTGGGGCCAGTGGATGGGTGGGGTCTGCACACGACACCGTATTCGGGTCCCCATGACGGCCTCACACAAAGGTGGTGGCCCTGCAGTTCCAGGTGCCACACACACGCCAGCCCCTGCTCGGGCCCTGATCTTTGAGGAGGGGGAGCAGCAGAACCCGGGCACTGACCCCACAGTGCCACTCACACCCACAGATGATTCTCCACAGAGGCATCAGGTCTCGGTCCTGGCCACCTCCCCCTGCAGGGCCTCAGCTGTTTCCTGGGACTCACGTGGTCCTTCCTCACATGCAGCTCTGGTAAGATGCATTGATCTGTACCCGGGGGCTCTGAGGTGACAACGGTCACGCTCATGCAGAGTGCAAGGGCAGAGGCTGGGTGCCCATTGTGGGGACCCTGACTGCAGCACTCCTAGACTCTCATCGGGCCTGTTGGCCCCCAGTCTTAGCTAGGGCACCAGCGGTAGGAGTGCACTGCTCTGGACTCTGCAGGAGGAGGACAACTGTCACCGCATCTTTATGTTCTCCTGCTGGTGTCACTCTGTGCCTCTCATCTCCTGGTTGTAGGATTCAGGGCAGACTCTCTGAAGACCTTGTGGGAAACAGCAGAGTCCAGCAGAGAAGACAAGAAAAGCCCAGCTGCAAAGATGAAAAAATGGCAGGTGTGACATGGGCCCCCCATTCTGATT
>NW_012120755.1:23898-25547 GCF_000951035.1 Colobus angolensis palliatus | reverse complement strand
GGCATGATCTCGGCTCACTGCAACCTCCACCTGCCAGGTCCTGGTTCAAGCAATTCTCCTGCCTCAGCCTCCTGAATAGCTGAGATTACACACATGCACCCCCATGCCGGGCTAATCTTTTGTACTTTTAGTAGAGACGGAGTTTCACCAAGTTGGCAAGGTTGGTCTGGAAGCCCTGGCCTCGGGTGATTCACCCACCTTGCCCTCCTAAAGTGCTAAGATTACAGGCATGAGCCACCGTACCCGGCCCATTGTGGCAGCTTAATCACAGAGGAAAAGAAGGCCTGGACCCAGGATGAAGATGATGGAAAGGGGTAAGAGCAGCTCTCTACATACGGTGTTGCCAGCTTTCAATTTTCAACATAAGGGGCACTAAATAGCTTTCCCAACAAAGCAACTGAGATGTTGGCTAAAACCTCCAAAAATGCATCTTTGTAAGTGCATTACTGAGCTGGCATTGAAGGATGGAATCCACAGCAGTCAATGAAGAATTGGTGGGAACCAAAGTGGAATTTTTTTTCTGTTTAGACAGTTGCACAGAGGATGGGGCATCAGAAACAGAACCGCATGTCTCTCCAAAATGAGGTCAGAAATCTGACAACTTAGACTTCAAATAAAAGCCCACCTCAGAGCAGGAGCAGCAAGGAGAGCACCTGTCCCTGCATTGGTGCTGGGTGGAGGGAAAACCACTGACCCTGAGAACCGATGAGAAACAGTCCTCCAGGAGTTCATGCTGGAAGACCTGGAGAGCATGGGTCAAATCGACGTGGCACCAGGCGGCTGCTAACTTCACCTCTACCCCATGTGAGTGAATATCTTTGCTGAAACAATGCAATCCTGTCCTCAAAATATCTCCGCACATAAAATTCCAAGGAAGATAAGTCCACGTGCAAAAAGTTACAAAACATAAGTAAATATAGTACTGTGGATGCATCCAATAATTCAAGAAACAAATTCAGCAGAGCCACAAAAATCCCAAAGTTGGAAAAGATCGACTGCTGGCAAAGTATCCACTGCTGTTGCTCCTGTTAAGAAACTGTAATTTGGCCGGGCGCGGTGGCTCACGCCTGTAATCCCAGCACCTTGGGAGGCTGAGAAGGCCGGATCACGAGGTCAGAAGATCGAGACCATCCTGGCCAGCATGATGAAACCCCATCTGTACTAAAAATCCAAAAAAATTAGCCGGGCGTGGTGGTGGGTACCTGTCGTCCTGGCTACTCGGGATGCTGAGGCAGGAGAGTGGAATGAACCTGTGAGGCAGAGCTTGCAGTGAGCCGAGATGAAGCCACTGCACTCCAGCCTGGGTGACAGAACGAGACTCCATCTCAAAAAAAAAAAAAAACTGTACTTCATAAAAAGCTAGGCACGCCCCTCTGTGGCCTCACACTTGCCTTCTCAGGCATGTCTGCCCCAGAAATGCCCTTGCACTATCTTATCCAAGAGACACATATGGGGCAAGAATATTTAGGCAGTGATTGTAGAAATAGAAACCACCTGAAAGCCAGCCAAATACACCTGTATCAAAAAAACTGCCATAGTCACATTGTGGAATATGATACAGCTGTGAAAATGAACTGTGGTTAGAAGCATCAACAATGAAAAATTACAGTGAACAAAGGAAATTGCTGAAAAATACACTGCTATTCCAT
>NW_012120755.1:20880-23848 GCF_000951035.1 Colobus angolensis palliatus | reverse complement strand
AACAATGAAAAATTACAGTGAACAAAGGAAATTGCTGAAAAATACACTGCTATTCCATATACAGTTCACAAACCATTATATATGACATTGCTTAACAATATACACAGAAACGATAAACCTTATGAAAAGCAAAACAAACATTAACACATTAGTCCTATGTCTGGGTGAAGAAGGGAGATCCAGGTGATCAAGGAAGGGCATATTGTAGCCTTTCAAGTCACTCGATGCTAATGGATGATGACATCAGTGCCATTATTAATCTATAGGATTATGCATTCAGTTTTGTTTATTTTTTTGTTTTTGAGGTGGAGTTTTGCTCAGGTAGCCCAGGCTACAGTGTAACGGCATGATCTCAGCTCACTGAAACTTCTGTCTCCTGGGTTCAAACAACTGTCCCTCCTCAGCCTCCTGAGTGGCTAGGATCACAGGTACCTGTCATGATGCTCAGCTCACTTTTTGTGTTTTTTTTAGTAGACACGGGTTTCATCATCTTGGCCAGGCTGGTCTTGAACACCTGACCTCAAATGATCCACCCACCTCAGCCTCCGAAAATGCTGGGATTACAGGCATGAGCCACCGTGCCGACCCAAAGTTTATGGACTCTTATGTGTCCTATATTTCATAATTAAATATAAAAAATAAAATATTTACTGTAGTTTGTAAATGAAAGAGTAATAAAAAATGTTGCAAACTTTTGGCCGGGCGCGTTGGCTCAAGCCTGTAATCCCAGCACTTTGGGAGGCCGAGACGGGCGGATCACGAGGTCAGGAGATCGAGACCATCCTGGCTAACACGGTGAAACCCCGTCTCTACTAAAAATACAAAAACTAGCCGGGCGAGGTGGCGGGCGCCTGTAGTCCCAGCTACTCGGGAGGCTGAGGCAGGAGAATGGCGGGAACCCGAGAGGTGGAGCTTGCAGTGAGCTGAGATCCGGCCACTACAATACAGCCTGGGCAGCAGAGCGAGACTCCGTCTCAAAAAATAAATAAATAAATAATGTTACTGGTTGAAGGTGTCCCAGTTCTTGATGCCTTGAACCAAGAATTGGACATAACATAAAAATGGAACAAGGAAAGAATGAAGCAGCAAAGCAGAGATTGACGCAAAATGAAAGCACACTCAGCAGGGTGGGAGGGCCTGAGCACAGGGAGCCCGTTACTGACGTTTCTGGCCTTTGAATCCCCTCTAGAGGTTTCCATTGGTTACTTGGTGTGCACCCTATGTAAATGAAGAGGATGAAGTCAAATTACAAAGTCATGTACTCGGTGTATGCCCTGTGTAAATGGAGAGGACATTTCCTGTCATAGCCCAAGAGTTTCCATTTGATTTAGTTCTCCAAAGTCAGGGTGAATCGGCCTTACGTTTCTGCCTCCAGACCCCTTTCTCTTGCCTCCGTGGAATGGATGGCAGGACATGGAAAAGTGTTTTGTCCAAATGACATGTCCCAGGGCACTGGAAGCTGAGGACAAGAGGGAACCAGTTGGTGCCACTGAGGAGCACTCACCCGTGTCTCCACACTGCACAGAACAAAGTGAGTGTCCTTGTCTTGAACCCTCTGAAGTGAGTATCTCGCCTCAGGGCTTTCACGTAACCCCTTTTTGGAGAGGCTCCTTCTCTCTCCTTCTGCAGCCACAAGGCAGCAGGGATAGCACCTCTCATGCTGAATTTCTTCTAAAAAATACAAAGAGAATAAAATGATAGAATTAATGTGATGAAAAAGAAAATAATGAAAATGAAACTATTTTTTACAGAAACAGTTCTGGACTTTCATGTATTGGTGGCATTAAAAGCAGAAAATGGGCCTATAGGCCTGGCAGGGTGGCTCACACCTGTAACCCCAGCACTTTGGGAGGCCGAGGCAGGCGGATTATGAAGTCAGGAGATCGAGACCATCCTGGCTAACACGGTGAAACCCCGTCCCTACTAAAAATACAAAAAATCAGCCAGGCATGGTGGCGGGCCCCTGTAGTCCCAGCTACTCGGGAGGCTGAGGCAGGACGATGGCATGAACCTGGGAGGTGGAGCTTGCAGTGGGCCAAGATCGCGTCACTGCACTCCATCCTGGGCAACACAGCAAGACTCTCTCTAAAAAAAAAAAAAGAAAAGAAAATGGGCATATTGAGCTCAATTTAATGACAAAAAATTAAGGAAAGAAAAAGATTCTGCTAATAATGGTGACATGAGTTGTTCATATTGTCATTTTCTCTGGGACCTAATATTAGGGAGGAGGTGGGACCACCTGCCACTAGGCTCCAGGTGATTTTCAGGCTGTTCCCCCAAATGACTGCAGCCTCTTCCCTGCTGGTGCCTTGATCCTGCTGCTGTGCCGAGCATCCTGTGTGGCAGGAGGCACCTCGGCAGCTTCCAGTGGGATAGGCCTGCAGCATTCTGAGCCTGAATGCCATGATCACTAGGAAGTGAGGAGATACAAGCAGGAAGTGTTCAGGGATGGAGCGGCCGCTTCTCAGCGATCAGTCTCAGGCCCGAGCTGGGAAGAATCCCCTTTCAAGACAATGGCTCCAGGCTGAGGTCAACGCTGTTTCTGTGCGTTATGATGACTGACCTGCATCTACAGGGAAGCGTATTCGGGCTCCTTTTTCCCAGGCGATGTTGGGAACACCTTGAAATGGGCCCTGGTGGATTTCAATACCAGCCTTCCAGAAACCACTCTAAATGGAAATTGAGCTAAGGGATGTAGCTGGAGTAAGTAAACAACTTTAGATCCGGAACAACAATTTTCACATACAATATAGTTTGCAGGGAAGAATAAAGCCTCAGGAGCCCAATTCTCAGCCAAAAAGAAAAAAAACATTTGGCTGGAAGCTGAATCATGCAAGAAACTGCCTTTCCTTTTGTTCCTAAGCAGATAGCTACAGATAAAGGGTTACATATCTCCACAGGAAGCTGGTCTATGTTCACCTTATCTTATGTAAAGGGCTGATTTACCGCATGTGAGATGAAGACATAA
>NW_012120755.1:12883-20695 GCF_000951035.1 Colobus angolensis palliatus | reverse complement strand
CCTTCCCTCCAGTCCACCCTTCCCTCCAGTCCACCCTTCCTCTTCAGCCAACCCTTCCCTCCAGCCCACCCTTCCTCTTCAGCCCACCCTTCCCCTTTAACTACTGAAGCCCTCAAAATCATCTTGGGAGGAAGGCACAGATCACAGACTGTTTCTGTAATTCCGTGTTTTTTTCTTCCAAGCATGGCCTTAACATTGGCAGAATTAACTTTTAAATGGATTGAGATCAGTCTCAGGTACCTTTTGGTTTACAATCGCATGCCTCAGCCATCGCACTGCTCTCTGACTTTTGTCCTCTTGTACCAAAGGAGGAGGGTGGATTCCATGACCCTAAAACCCCTTCAGCTCTCCATAGGTTTCTGGGGGGGGGCACAATTACCTAGGAGATTAGAGAGAGCATCATAAAACATAAGTAGATGGTGTGTGGTTGTTAAGGTTAAGTTTGACTGCATAAAACAGAAGACACAAGCTAACAGAGGCTCACACATATAAATGTCTGTCTTTTCACATGAAAGGAATCTGAAGACAGGCAATCCTCCCCTGTGCACTGGATCTGTGATCTTATCAGAGAGTCCAGCTTCTCCTATCATTCCCTCAGGCACTTTGACTGAAGGTGGTTGTATCTTCTAGATCACCTCATGCCCCAAGAGAGTAGCTTTGTTCCTGCAATCACAGCTGCATTCAAAGCAACAGGAAAAAGAAAAAAAAAAGCCATACTCAGTAGTTTGGCTCCTTTTAAAGAGTCCTTTTGGACGTCCTGCTGCTCAACAATTCTACTTATATCACATGGGCCAGAATGGACCCACATGGCCACATGGGTGCACACAGACAGCTGGGGAATGAAGCATTTAGTGCGGAGCCTTGGTCAGAAGAGGAGGAGGAGATAGATGTTGAACCGACTGTTTCTGTCACATGGCGTTTTAGTTGAGCTTGGAAGGATGAGTGGGTTATTCAAAGAGAGGCTTGGAGAGAGACACAAGCAAGGATCGTGTGTGGAAGAACCACGCCGGGAATTTGCAACATAAAAAGAGTCCCCCACCTCACTGCAGAGTTTTCTCACTAAAAACTCAAGGGCTTCTGAATTATTTCTATACTCTTTCTTTCTGAATTTAGAAGATTTACAATTCAATTATATATAATAATAAGACATCATCTTCCTGGGGATTGTTTAAAAACAAGTCTGTTTGGGTTTGGAAAGAGAAACCTAAGACCCACGTGGAGGGAGAGGGAGTTTCAAGGTTCCTGGAACACAAGGCTGGAAGGAATTCAGGCAAAATATTCCATGGCCTTCTGACTGCTCTCTGGTGCCTGTTGTGAAGTCTAAATGCTGTGATGCTCCCCAGGAATGGCTATGTTCTGAAAGGTTTTCCAGGAAAGTGTCTTGAGCTGGGCTACATTGTTAGCTCTCTGGTTCACAGAAAGGGCCTTCTCAAAGTCCAGAGGGCACTTAGATAAGACAGACTACATGGCACTTGAGGTTTCCTCCGTGGTTTTCTTTGAGACATCTCTGAGGCATCAGAAGCAAAGGTCAACGTCAGGCCTCTGAGCCCAAACCAAACTATCGCATCCCCTGTGACTTGCACATATATGTATGCCCAGAAGGCCTTCAGTAACTGAAGAATCACAAAAGAAGTGTAAAAGTCGTGCCACCCTTAACTGATGATATTCCACCCCAAAAGAAGTGAAAATGGCCGGTCCTTGCCTTAACGGATGATAGTATCTTGTGAAAATCCTTTTCCATGGCTCATCGTGGCTCAAAAACTCCCCCACTGAGCACCTTGTGACCCCCACTCCTACCCTCCAGAGAACAACCCCCCTTTGACTATAATTTTCCTTTACCTACCCAAATCCTATAAAACGGCCCCACCCTTATCTCCTGTCGATGACTGTCTTTCCAGACTCAGTTCGCCTGCACCCAGGTGATTAAAAAGCTTTATTGCTCACACAAAGCCTGTTTGGTGGTCTCTGCACATGGACGCACATGACAGTCAATAACTCAGTGTAACAGCAGGAGGAAAGGAGGAGGGCTGGGCCTCTGAGGTTGCAGATTAGCCCAAGGCGGCTCAGTGGCTGGGAAGGAAGGGAGGAAACCCCCAAGGCCGAAGGTGGAGTCAGAGTCCTGGGTCCAGCAGAGACTGGAGGGGAGGAGGGTTCCGGGAGCTAAAGACCTTCCTGCTAGCACTGCAACCTCTTCAACTGCTTAGGCTTTTATCCAAATTTGAGATGTCCGCATTTTGTAGACCTCCAAACCAAGTCACTCAGGGTAACCCAAGCAGGAAGGGGAGGATGATAGGAGAAGCTGCCCCATCTGATGATGCCCTTCTGGATTTTATCCATTCCTGGGAATGACTCTTTCTCCAACTCGGAGGATGCCCCTATGGGAGAATACAGTGGCGTGGACCAGCAGTGGAGAATTCCAAGTCCAAAAAACGATTGGCCTTTTAAAGGAAAGTAAGAAATCATCCTGCATATATGAAATAATGGGAAAAAAGGTTCTTACTAATAATTCTCAAGAGACCACTCTGGTGAGATTGGGTTTCTTTGGGGATGTGTGGAGCAGGGTATATGTACGGAGTGGGCACATCCCACCCTTCAGACTCCTCCTTCAGCTCCTGTCTACTGTAGCAGTCAGAGGGCAGCTCCGGTCCTCATCTCCTCTGAGCGACCTACTCACTCATTCACTCACTTATTCATTCACTAGTTAACTCATTCACTCACTCACTCATTCACTCACTCAGTCGTTTACTCATTCACTCACCCTTTTACTCACTCATTCACTTAGTCACTCACCCATTCACTCACTCACGCATTGACTCACTCAGCCATTCACTCACTCCATCTCTCACTCATTCACTCATTCACTAAGCCATTCACTCTCTCATTCACCCATTCGCTTATTCATTGCCTTATTCACTCGCTCAGCCATTCACTAACTCACTCTTTCACTCACTCACCCATTCACTCACTTATTCACTCACTCACTCATTTCCTCATTAATTCACTCATTCACTCAATCATTCCCTCACTCATTCACCTCTTCACTCACTCACTCACCCTTTACTCACACCCTCATTTATTGACTCATTCACTCACTCATTCATTCATTCACTCACTCACTTCTTCACTCACTCATTCACTTGTTCGCTCACTGACTCATTCACTCACTCTTTCCCTCACCCATTCATTCACTCACCCACTCATTTGGTCACTCACTCACCCACTCTTCCATTGACTAAGTCATTCACTCATTCATTCACTCACTCATTACTCATTTATTCCCTCGGTCACTCACTCATTCACTCACTCACTCAATCACTCACTTATTCACCCACGCATTCACTAAGTCACTCATTCATTCACTTACTGACTTATTCATTCACCCATTCACTCACTCACTCATTCACTCATTCACTCATTCACACACTCAGCAATTCACTCACGCACTCACATTCACTTATTCACTCATTTACCTACTCACTCACTCATTTACTCCTTCCCTCATCCACTTACTCACTCACTCACTGACTGACTCACTCACCCATTCGCTTATTTACTCACTCATTTATTCCTTCACTCACTCACTTCTTCATTCATTCATTCAGCAGCACCCATGATTGGTTCACTCTGTCCTGGGCTCTGCTGCTGCCCTGGGCCTGCAGCAGGGAATAGTCAAAGATCTCTGAATCCACGGCATTCAGAGCTCAGCAGGGGGATCTCTGGAGAAGCCCAGCAGATAGGTGAAATGCCCCATGTGTGACACAGATGAAGATGTTTGAAGAGAAGCAGGGAGGGAACAGGAGTGTGCATGGAGCCCAAAATTTCTAAGAGGGTGATCTGCGGACGCCTCACCATGCAGGAGACGTTGCAGGACAGACCTGAGGAAGGTGGACAGAGTGGGTAGGGAGAGAGGGTCTGGGCTGAGGAAAGAGTAGGCTGGGCCTGAGGTTGTCGGGTGCCTGCATGGGCCTCTGGGCAGCACCAGGATCTGAAGGGACCAGAGGACAGGCCAGTGTGCCATGTGGGGGGCCTGCGACTTTGAGTCAGCAGAGAAGATACCTGAATTACATCCTGATAGGTGCACCCTGACTTTGAAGTTGAGGACACCTGAGGCATGGAGGTGGGGAAAGAGCAGGGGATGAGGAGGGAGCCTGTTCCGGTCCAGGTCAGAGGTGGTGGCTTGGCCCCAGTGGCTCCAGATGCAATGAAGAGTCAAGAGGGACTTTCCTGAGGGACTTAGATGCCGGGGTGGAGGAGAACTGCAAGGCTTCAGCCTGAGCCCCTGGGAAGATGGAGACACCAGGAGCTGAGCTGACGACGACTGAGCGGTGGGGGATTGTGCGGGGGTGCAGAGGCCTGAGCTCAGTTTGGCCTCTGCAGATTTGAGATGCCCACTCCATGCACAGGCAGAGACAGCAGGGAAGGGGAAGAGGCTGCAGCTCAGGTAAAATGTGCAGCCCGACATGCTGGGGCACTGGGTCATGGTGCCCTCATGGCTGGGAGCTGCTTCCCTCCTGGGATGCCACAACTCCTTTAGGGCACATCCGCAACTCCTGCACTCACCACAGAGGGGAAGTGGGAAGGGCATCTGTCCCTATGCATGTTCTCCTTCACCTTGTCCTAGGCAGGTCCCAGGCAGCACCTCCCCTCCCAAGTGGCTCCCCTTGGTCCCTGCCCCTAGTGTTCACAGCCAGACCCTCGAAGAGTGCTGGACTCAGCGGCTCACTTCTCATGAATAGAACCAGGCAAAAGAGATGGCGGTCTCTCCTGAGATTGGATTGGGAGGGGCTGCAGGTTACGTCCACTGGAACTCTCCCCCTGCCTCTTGATAGGTGCTAGTTCTGGCAAAGCCAGTCACCTGCCCAGGGCAGAGGGTAGCCTGAAGCTGATGCTACGGAGAGATTGGGGCCTTCAGTCCAACAACCTGCAAGCAATAGAATTCTGCCAGCAACACAGAAGCGAGCATGGAAGCAGCTCCTCCCCTGATGAGCCTGAGCCTTCAGAAGACATGGCAGCCCTGAGCAGACACCTGCTGCAGCCGCGGAGAGCCCCTGGGGCAGAGGGCTGAGTGAATCTTGCACTCCTGGCCCAAGGAGTAATCATTCCTGTGGTATAACTGTGTGCTGGTGTGGGCCACAGTTTGGAGTCATCTGTCAAGGAACAATAAAGAACAAACACACACCTCAGGTCCTAGGTAGAAGCTGTAGGGCCAGCAGGGCATGTAATAGGCATCAGGCCTCTGAGCCGAAGCCAAGCCATAGCATCCCTTGTGACTTGCAAGTATACGCCCAGATGGCCTGAAGTAACTGAAGAATCACAAAAGAATTGCAAATGCCCTCCCTCGCCTTAACTGATGACATTCCATCACAAAAGAAGTGAAAATGGCCGGTCCTTGCCTTAAGCGATGATATTATCTTGTGAAATTCCTTTTCCTGGCTCATCCTGGCTCAAAAAGCTCCCCCACTGAGCACCTTGTGACCTCCACTCCTGCCCGCCAGAGAACAACCCCCCTTTGACTGTAATTTTCCTTTACCTACCCAAACCCTATAAAACAGCCCCACCCTTATCTCCCTTTGCTGACTCTCTTTTCGGACTCAGCCCACCTGCACCCAGGTGAAATAAACAGCCGTGTTGCTCACACAAAGCTTGTTTGGTGTTCTCTTCACAGGGACGCACATGAGAATATCTTCCTGTTGAATTAGAGGATTCATTGCTAAGGCCAAATATTTAAAAAAAAAAAAAAAAGCAAACCTCTACTTTTAGCACCATTAAAATACATGACTTGTCAAAAAAAAAAAAGAGTCATAGCTATTCTTTTCCATCTTACGTACAGGTATATATCAATATATATTAATTCCCTGACTGACTGAGCAATGGGCCAAACTCATAAGAGATGTGTGAGGACCGTCAGTGACCATTCTCACCCAAGCCCTTATATACAGATAAACTTTTCAACAAAATCCGTAACCTTGGGGGTCTTGACACTGTAAATTTTATTGTTTTTAATTAACTATTTTTATTCCCTAAACTATACCTGTTCATTGAAGAGAAAAATGGCATTCCCTATACCAAACAAAAGAAAGGAAATACAATGCTCAGAAACATTTACACATGTATGCAGACTCATACACACACACACACTCGCACGCACAGGCTCGCACTGTGCCTAGGCCTGCCTTTTCACTTATTTGCATGTCCTGAACATATTTCCATGTCAGTAGACACTTATCTTCGTAGCGGTAACAGCACTAAATATTATTGTAGCGTCTGTTTTTACCATTATTTATTTAACTCATCATGTTTGAACTGTTAGGTTGTGTCTATCGTTTTCTGTATTATAGACAATCTGATGACAAATGACCCATCCCCTAATGTTCAATAAAAAAATATCAATTGTATAAGGAGATAAGGGGTATTTGGTTGAAATAAAACTAAGTGTGCCCCACCTTCTCCACATGTAATATGCTCTAAAAAGGCATGAATAATTAAATTAGCCCTTCTATTCTCCAGCACAGATCCTGAGCCCAGCGGTGGGTGCAGGTGCTTAGAGCCTCGGTCTGCTTTTCTGCCCGCCAGAAGGCAAAGGCCACTCAACTGCCACCTTAAGACACCCAGGATACTCCTCTCCTTTTTATTAATAGAATAATGCTCAGGCTCAGTGCATGAGAGCAGCGCTCTCTGACTTTGCACTCATCACAGTAACCTAGGTGGTTTCATTAAAAATACACATTCCCTGGCTGCGCTCCCAGAAACTGGACTTCAGTGGTTTAGTGGGGGTGTGCATAGGACAGGTGATTCTGAGGACCACGAGGGGTTAGGAATTGCCCCGTTAATTCTGGCCATGGGGGAGAGCAGACATCCAGCATTGTCCACAGCATATTTTTTTTTCCTCTTTTGCAATGAATATTTGATGCTCAGCGGGATGAGCCCCAGGATGAGGCACACATCCAAGAAAAATCCATGCCTCTCCATCTTTTCCCCAGGATTGCCCTTTGGCGAAACTCTCCTCTGTGATGGCTACACTTTCAACGGTTCATAGAACAAACCTCTTCTTATTACCTGTTCAACAAACACCCACTGCGCAGGACCATCCTGCAGTAAGCCCTTGAGTGGGGCCGTTTGGCAGCCCTACTTCGTGGGGTGAGCACTGAAGGAACGGGGGCCCCATAAGCCCGTGCTTTTGTGGGGGCTGCCCCCTCTCCCTTTGCAGGGTAACTGGCACCAGGCTGTTAAGCTGTGGATGGACAACCGCACAGCGCATTGCATGTGCATATTTCAGCACGTGGAGTTGGCCAGTGAAGTCAGCCAAGGTCGGCACAGTGTACAGCAGTGCGCGTGTCCGTGGGGAGGAAGAGTCGTCCCGCCTCCCCGCCAGGCCAGTCCTGTTGTTCCTCCTCCTGCCCCACTCTGACTTTCGCATGCCCAGGCATCTCTGAGGGTCGCGCCCCGATACCCTCCTCCACCCCAAGGCTTCTTCTCCCAAAGGGCCGGGCCGGTGGCCCAGCAGTGCCACAGCCCCCATGGGCCCGGGAAATCTCAGTTTCGTCATAGCTAAGCCCGCGGCGCTCAGCTTTTCCCACCACCTGAAGGATCCCCTCTCTGTGCGTCCTTCCTGACTTCAGGCTGCAGAGAAAAGTTGGGGGCGGGGATCGGGGAAGCCGCGTCTCGGGGCTCCCAGCGCAGTCCCCGGAGGAATCCTGTAGCCAACAAGAAGCTGTGTGAGCAGCCGGGCTCGGCGCCGACAACAGCAGGAGCAGCCGGGCGTGCCGCAAGCCTCCGCATCCAGGTAGGATCTCCGCGCCCCAATTCCATCCC
>NW_012120755.1:11792-12076 GCF_000951035.1 Colobus angolensis palliatus | reverse complement strand
TTGTGACCTCGCACCCCTGCGGTCTCCCCTCCCCTGGACGCTGTCCCTGCCCCCACCTGTGGCGCTCGGGGCATCTCTAAAGCCCCCAACCAGAGTCCTCCAACCCACCCGCGAGGCTCGCGCACCAGCAACACGGCCCCACCCGCAGGGACCCCGCCCACCTGTGGCGGTACCCCCGCATCTGCGACCTCCCCCACTGCTAGCGCGGCCCCCACAGACGACGACTCCCGCGTAGGTGCTCTGCCCACACCTGCCCCCACCCCGCCAGCCTCTGTGCTTTCCCT
>NW_012120755.1:7526-11157 GCF_000951035.1 Colobus angolensis palliatus | reverse complement strand
GCGTGTCGGGGGCGTTCCGCAGGTGCGACCAGGTAAATCTTGGTCTCTTTGGATTGACGTCACCTGGTGCATGCCCAGTTGGTCTGTACCTTCCCCGGTCACCGGCTGCATTTTCGCGCGTGCGGGAAAAGTTGGGAGGGGGGAAAAGTTGGGAGGGGGGGATGCAGAACCCAGAAGTGCACCATCTTGCCTCCGTTTGTCCAAACATGGAGCACCTCTCCGGGGCCGGCAAGGCCATCAGCGTGCTGACCAGCGGCGGGGATGCTCAAGGTGCGCGCCCCCCTCCAGGCGGCGAGGGAGGGACGGACGGAGAGAGGGAGAACAGGGCGAAGGGGATGGGGAGACAGGGCAGAAGAGGGGGGGAGCGATGGGAGGACCTGGGGAAAGATGGGGAAGCGATGGGAAGAACTGGGGAGAAGAGCGGGAAAGCGATCGGGAGAACTGGGTCGAAGCTGGTGTCCGGGAGCAGCAGGGCAGGGGTACGTGCGGGGCAGCGTGAGCCAGCAAGGCAGCCCCGGGGTCCTTGCCGGGTGGGGCGGAGGAGGAAGGGACATGGCGGTAGGAACCTCCATCCGGAAGATAGTGGGCTTTTCATCCCCTCCGGTTTATGTTTTAAATGGAGCCTGGCAGAGGGGGTCGCCTGGAGCGCCCTCGGGGGTCGTTCTGCCTCTGAGCTGTAGGACGGGGCCGGGCTTCCCCTCCGAAGCGAGGGTACAGCGCGATCACTTCCTAAGTGGCCCCCCGTCCCCCAACTCCGCCCCACGCCACCACCCAGCATGTCGAGAAAGAAACGGCCGGGTCCCCGCACGCCTCCTGTGGCTTCGTTCCTGGCGCGGTGTGGGCGGGGTCCCGGCTGCTGCAATGCAGGACGCGGCGAGGGTGCTCTGGGTTCCCGCCTGGCGTCTCCGAGGCGGTCCGGCAGCCCCTCGCATTTCCGCTGGAAGATTTACAAAAAGGGTTTCTTGCGCTTGCATGTGCTGTCACCTTCCGGCTCGTGACAAAACTGAAAACTAAAATGGGTCCCAGGCCCTCCCCGCCAGCCTCCCTGGACGGGAAGGACCAGAAAGCGGGAACTCCGGGATGCAAGCGGCCCCAAGGCGCGGGCTCTGGGCTTCCCCTGCCCTGCAATGTGGAAGCGGCTCTCCAGGAGGGGCCCGAGCGTGGGCCCACGACGCGGGCGCCCCGGGAGGACATTTAACATTGAAGAGCAGGAGGTGATAGAGAGTGCGCCCCCCAGGCCCCAGAGGCACGTAGGGGGGCCTGTGCCTGAGATCAGGAGGGTGAGGCCTTCTTGGCCAGGTAGCCTTGTGAAATCTATCTGAAAGTCACAGATAACTAAGTGTCAAGTCGTCACAGATATTTAAGTATCCTGAATGAGATGGCTACGGAAAACATGAAAACATCGTTACTGGTTACCTGCATGATGCATCAAAAACATTGTTACCTGCACAGTGGCAGCATTGATATTTGTGAGCTTTTGAACATGTGGACTGGAGCGTTAAGAGTCCTTCAGTTATGACAGTAGTTTGATTTGAATGTTCTTTTCTTGGCGAATAAAGGTTATACATTGAATGTACCCAGGAAACTAGGAAGGTGAACCCACACGAAGGACACAGGCCTGTGGGCTCCTCCAGGCACCATTAGGGCATTGTGGGGACTGAGCCATGGGCTTCCCGCTCAGCCCCATGAGAGCCGTGACAGCATCTCTGTTCTGCCTCACACTGGACCCGCTAGTTTCATATTCTTGTTATGGTTCTGAGGCTACAAGCAGTTGGATTCTCAGAGTCACTCTCTGTCATCCTCCTCCAGCTGGTTTCAAATGGGCCGCCTCTTTTTTTAGAACTGCTTTTTTAAGCAGCAATTTATGGGGTGAGTTGTAGTGCTGTCCTGAACTACAGAGGGAGCGCATTGAGGAACCCAGGTTTTGATGCTGTGCACATCAACTGAGTCACCAGCCCAGGGCCCTGTGAGTCCTATTATTAAGCTCATTTCTTGCTCTTCTCATCGTTACTCGCCGCCTTTAAGAAAACGCAAACTCTTGCTTGCGGTCACTGGCTTAGTTTGGCAAATGGGTGTTTACCCTGGAAAGAGGGGCATTTTGTCCTCTGGACCGTCTAAGGCGCCCTTTGGTGACGTGGTCGGTTTCTGACCACTCTATTCTGTGGGCGGCCTTCCTGCTTCCACCTTCCCTTTCCGAACGCCTCCGCCTCCACGGCTTCAATTTTCCTCCTGTGTGTGTGTCACGCAGAGGTTATGACTATTGTGCCAGTGCCCTGTTTTTTTTTTTGTTTGTTTGTTTATTCTGCCGAGGGCCCAAAACTTACTACATCTCAAAAGAAGCAATTGCATCCATTTGTTCGCGATGATCATAAACAGTGACCTCTAAGGGAGACTAATTTGTTAACCCGTATGCTGTAGGTAGAAAGACAGCGGTGGCCGCGGAACGAGGGCTCTGCCTCTTCGGAGCCTGCACAACCGTCCTGCTTTCTTTCTTCAATATCCAGTAGGGGGGTTAATTTTAATAAGCCCTTGAAACCAACAAAGCAGGAAAGTGCAAAGACATTGAGTTGTGAGATTTAAAATTACAACCAGCAGCCTCTCATTCTTCCGTCACTGGGGGTTGCTGCTTCGTTTTGGGGCTGCAGGGTATGTTTGGCAGCGACGTCGGCCCCTTGTGCTGTGCGACTCATGAATTGAGATAGTTCTTTACTAAGTGCTTTTTGCAGTAGGTATGAAAATGGGGAAAGAGGGAGCACCGTCCGGGGTGGAGAGGCGTGGAGAGACGCTGTGATACACAGCGGGTCCTTTTCTTCTGGGGTCCTGGTTTTAAATCTTTTCTTTTTTTTTTTTTCTAGAAGCTTGAAAGATCGTTTTTTGTGTCTTCATTAAAAGATTGAAGACTGTGGGCCAGACCCAAACTAATTCCATTGACATCAGAGGGAAGGATTCTTTACATATTTATCTATAGGCGTACTTGATATATTTTTTTTTTGGCTGAATTATCATCTGGTTAGTCAAATCATACATTAGAGGAGTAATATTAAAAATTAAAAAATAAAATATGTATCTGTAAACCTATCCCTCTTCCATTCCAATTGTCTCTGTGTAATTTTAGATCCTTGAACCGTGATGTACATAGAGTTTATATTCTTTTAATATCTTGCTACTTCATTGTTTTAATGTTTAATCTTTGGGTTGATGTATCACAGATTACTTGACCATTTCTTACAGGTGTTTGGGTTAGTTTGTTTTTTTCCTTTAACTCTAATGGAAATTTGAGTGTTTGGCTGTTAGTTTTAGCAGGATTTAAGGCAGAGCCTCAGTTAGGGCTGTGGCTCGATCTATGGTCCCTAGTTTGAGGAGGGAGGTGGCAATCTGCCCTTTCTTCTAAAATTGATATGTTAAATCACAACGGACATTTACTTGATTTTGAGCACTTGGGACTCCCCTGGGGTTCACTGGTATTGCAAGGTCAGGACTGGGGATCTCCTGCTGGAGAGGCCCCCAGCGTGCCCAGCGCAGGGTCCTGAGCACATTTCTGCAGGACAGAAGCCCTGCACTTTGTCCAAACTCCAGCAGCCCTCACTCTGGGAAGAACTGGCTGCTCCAGGAATGAGGTCTATGCTCTGAA
>NW_012120755.1:6251-6499 GCF_000951035.1 Colobus angolensis palliatus | reverse complement strand
TCTCGGCCTCCCAAAGTGCTGGGATTACAGGCTTGAGCCACCGCTCCCGGCCTATTCCCCAGAATTTCTGTGGCTGCAGGTGATGTCTGCATCACACAACTGGTGTCTATGTTCCCTGGAATTTCCGTGGCCATAGGAGGTGGCTGTACCATGTGAATGAGGGTCTGTGTTCCCTGGAATTTCCATGGCCATAGATGGTGGCTGTACCATGTGTCTGAGGGTCTGCAGTCCCTGGAATTTCTGTGGCC
>NW_012120755.1:5325-5769 GCF_000951035.1 Colobus angolensis palliatus | reverse complement strand
CACTGTTAGCTGTGTCGGGATTAAACTTACCCAGTGTCGACAGAGTGTAGCTTAATCCTCACAGAAGGGTGTCAAGTACGTTGAAGAACAGGTGCGGAGCCTGCTATTGTTGGGAGAGGGGCAGGTGCGGCTCTCGCTTAGCCCAGTGCTGAAGGAGGCTGGGCTCATGTCAGGCCGTTCGTGTGAGCGAGCTGGATTTTTAGCACGCTGGGGCGATAAACTACAAACATTTATTTTTAACTTGTGGGTGACCTTCTTCTGTACTGCTTGAGTCTCTGTGAACCTTTCTCTGTTTCCTTCCTAAGGAGCCCGTGCCAGAGTCCCAGGCGTTCTCTGGGCTGTACCTCCACGCCTGTCCACTCGGGAGGCTCCTCCTGGTGGCTGTGGGACTGGGCTGGGCCCACACTGTCAGCATCGTCCGGGGTAAGCAAGCCCGTCCCTCTG
>NW_012120755.1:4207-5275 GCF_000951035.1 Colobus angolensis palliatus | reverse complement strand
GAAAACAGAAAGGTAAGTCGTGTCACTAAGCTTTACTGGGAGATTCAGGGTCTTTGTCAGTGACAGAATCATCCAAAGTAAGTTGTTTGTTCACTACAGATCGACACGGTTAGCTGTGTCGGGATTAAACTTACCCAGTGTCCACAGAGTGTAGCTTAATCCTCACAGAAGGGTGTCAAGTACGTTGAAGAACAGCTGCGGAGCCTGCTATTGTCCGGAGAGGGGCAGGTGCCGCTCTCGCTTAGCCCAGTGCTGAAGGAGGCCGGGCTCACATCAGGCCGTTCATGTGAGCGAGCTGGATTTTTAGCACACTGGGACGATAAAGTACAAACATCTATTTTTAACTTGTGGGTGACCTTATTCTGTACTGCTTGAGTCTCTGTGGACCTTTCTCTGTTTCCTTCCTAAGGAGTCTGTGCCAGGGTCCCAGGCGTTCTCTGGGCTGTACCTCCGCGACTGCCCACTCGGGAGCCTCCTCCTGTTGGCTGTGGGACTGGGCTGGGCCCACACTGTCAGCATCGTCCGGGGTAAGCAAGCCCGTCCCTCTGCACCTCAGTGTCCCCAGTTGCTGAACAGGGCTAATCAAGCGACCGTCAGGATTAATGGGGTTCAGATGCGCTCATCTGATAGCCCTGCTTGGTAAACAGCCACTTCCACTCTGTCCTCCAAAGTGCTACTCTAGACTTTTTCTTTACCTCCGTTTAGCCAGGTGATTCGAGGTGACAGTGACTATCAAGAGGGACGTACAGAGGAAATCAGTGGAAGAGAGCTCGAGGAGCAGACACGGGCACAGGGAACACAGTGCGGGGAGCACGGGTGCAGGGAGCATAGGCATGGGGAGGATAGATACATGTAGGGAGCGTGGGTGTGGGGATCGTGGGTGTGGGGAGCACGAGTGTGAGGAGCACAGGGGTGGGGAGCACGGGTGCGGGGAGC
The DNA here is from genome assembly GCF_000951035.1 of Colobus angolensis palliatus. Classification (NCBI taxonomy): domain Eukaryota; kingdom Metazoa; phylum Chordata; class Mammalia; order Primates; family Cercopithecidae; genus Colobus; species Colobus angolensis. The sequence goes on along the minus strand of NW_012120755.1, from coordinate 4,339 downwards.
ATGGGTGGGGGGACCACGGGGGCCGGGAGCACAGGGTATGGAGAGCATGTGTGTGCTTGCTCTGCTCTGACAGATGCTGCCGAGCACGTACTCTGTGCTCAGATGGGTCAGAGCCTCAATGCCTCTTTTTTT
>NW_012120755.1:1763-2027 GCF_000951035.1 Colobus angolensis palliatus | reverse complement strand
ATAGGAGTGGCACAAGTGGGAGTCCTTGTCTTGTTACAGATGTCAGAGAAAAAGCTCTTAGTGTTTCCCCATTCACCATTATGTTAGCTGTGGGTTTGTCACATATGGCCTTTATTGTGTTGAGGTATGTTGCCTTCAGTGCCTAGTTTGTTGAGACTTTTTATCATGAAGCAGCGTTGAATTTTATCAAATGCTTTTTCTGTATCTATCAAAATGATAAGGTTTTGTCCTTAATTCTGTTGATGTGATGTAGTGTGTCTATTG
>NW_012120755.1:0-1713 GCF_000951035.1 Colobus angolensis palliatus | reverse complement strand
TCTCATTGTTCAATTTCCAACTATGAGTGAAAACATGCAGTGTTTGGTTTTCTGTTCTTGCAATAGTTTGCTGAGAATGATGGTTTCCACCTTCATCCATGTCCCTACAAAGGACATGAACTCATCCTTTTTTATGGCTGCATAGTATTCCATGGTATGTATGTGCCACATTTTCTTAACCCAGTCTGTCATTGATGGACATTTGGGTTGGTTCCAAGTCTTTGCTATTGTGAATGGTGCTGCAATAAACATACATGTGCATGTGTCTTTATAGCAGCATGATTTATAATCCTTTGGGTATATACCCAGTAATGGGATTGCTGGATCAAATGGTATTTCTAGTTCTAGATCCTTGAGAAATCGCCACACTGTCTTCCACAATGGTTGAACTAGTGTTGCGGGAAGTCAGGGACCCTGAACGGAGGGACCGGCTGAAGCCGTGGCAGAAGAACATAAATTGTGAAGATTTCATGAACATCTATTAGTTCTCCAAATTAATACTTTTATAATTTCTTATGCCTGTCTTTACTGCAATCTCTAAACATAAATTGTGAAGATGTCATGGACACTTATCACTTCCCCAATCAATACCCTTGTGATTTCCTATGCCTGTCTTTAATCTCTTAATCCCATCATCTTCTTTGTAAGATAAGGAGGATGTATGTCGCCTCAGGACCCTGTGATGATTGCGTTAACTGCACAAATTGTTTGTAGAGCATGTGTGTTTGAACAATATGAAATCTGGGCACCTTGAAAAAAGAACAGGTTAACAGCAATGTTCAGGGAACAAGGGAGGCAACCTTAAACTGACTGCTAGTGGGCCAGGCGGAACAGAGCCATATTTCTCTTCTTTCAAATGCAAATAGGAGAAATATCGCTGAATTATTTTTCTCATCAAGGTACATCCCTGAGAAAGCGAATGCACCCTGATGGTAGGTCTATAGATGGCCCCCTTAAGGCGACCGCCTTTTATGGTTGAAGCTGAAGGGATGAAATAAGCCCCGGTCACCTGTAGCGCTCCCAGGCTTATTAGGATGAGGAAATTCCCACCTAATAAATTTTGGTCAGACAGGTTGTCTGCTCTCAAACCCTGTCTCCTGATAAGATGTTATCAATGGCAATGCATACCTGAAACTTCATTAGCAATTTTAATTTCACCCCATCCTGGTGGTCCTGTGATCTCGCCCTGCCTCCACTTGCTTTGTGATATTTTATTACCTTGTGAAGCATATGATCTCTGTGACCCACACCCTATTCATGCACTCCCTCCCTTTTTGAAAATTGCTAATAAAAACTTGCTGGTTTTACAGCTCAGGGAGCATCACAGAACCTGCTGATGTGTGATGTATCCCCCGGACACCCAGCTTTAAATTTCTCTCTCTTGTGCTCTTTCCCTTTATTTCTCAAACCAGTAGGGATGCCTAGGAAATAGAAAAGAACCCACGATAAACATCGGGGGTTGGGGTTTCCCCCAATGAACTAGTTTACAGTCCCACCAGCAGTGTAAAAGTGTTTCTATTTCTCCACATCCCTCCAGCACCTGTTGTGTCCTGACATTTTAATGATCACCATTCTAACCTGTGTGAGATGGTATCTCATTGTGGTTTTGATTTGCATTTCTCTGATGGCTAGTGATGATGAGCATTTTTTCATGTGTCTGTTGGCTGCATAAATGTCTTCTTTTGAGAAGTATCTGTTCATATCCTTTGCCCA
>NW_012120754.1:0-1644 GCF_000951035.1 Colobus angolensis palliatus | reverse complement strand
TAGAGATGGGGCTTCACCATGTTGGCCAGGCTGGTCTCGAACTCCTGACCTCAGGTGATCCCCCCTCCTCGGCCTCCCAAAGTGCTGGGATTACAGGGAATCGTTCCCCTAGGAGGGAAGACGTTCAAGATCAAGGTGTCAGCAGCAGGTCTGGTTTCTTCTGAGGCCTCTCTCCTGGGCTTGCAGACGGCTGTCTTCTCACTGAGTCCTCATATAGCCTTTTTTTTTTTTTTTTTGAGACAGAGCCTCAAAAAAACGTGTGTGTGTCCCATTTTTCACATTCAAATTATTATTTTTGACTCCCAGGCTAGAGTGCAGTGGCCTAATCTTGGCTCACCGCAACTTCCGCCTCCTGCGATTTCCTGCTCATTCTCCTGCTCATACAGTCTTTGTGCACCAGCAGCCCTGGGGTCTATGTTCTGCATGTACACCTCTTCCCAGCTCCATGTTCCCAACTCCATGTTCAGGGAGCTGCAGCTTGAAATCAGCCATGGCGGGAGTATTTACACTAGAGAAATAAGCAAATGCTTAACCAAGGGCTTTTTGTTCTCTCTGGAGAGCCTCTTATTAAACATTTACCAGCACATCACAACTACAGATACTACTTAAAATCTTGTTTTTTTTGTTGTTGTTTTTGTTAGTTTTTTTTTTTTTTTTTTTTGAGATGAAGTCTCGCTCTGTCACCCAGGCTGGAGTGCAATGGTGCGATCTCAGCTCACTGCAACTTCCGCCTCCTGGGTTCAAGCGATTCTCCTGACTCAGCCTCCTGAGTAGCTGGGATTACAGGTGCTCGCCACCATGCCCGGCTAATTTTTGTATTTTTAGTAGAGACGAGGTTTCACCATGTTGGCCAGGCTGGTCTTGAACTCCTGACATCAGGTGATGTGCCCGCCTCAGCCTCCCAAAGTGCTGGGATTACAGGCATGAGCCACGGCGCCCGGCAACACAGCCATTATTAAAACTAAAATGGGCCGGGTGCGGTGGTGAACGCCTGTAATCTCAGCCCTTTGGAAGGCCGAGGCGGTGGATCACCTGAGGTCAGGAGTTCACAACCAGCCTGACAAACATGGTGAAACCCCATCTCTACTAAATACAAAAAAAAATAGCTGGACGTGGTGGCGCATGCCTGTAATCCAAGCTACTTGGGAGGCTGAGACAGGAGAATCGCTTGTACCTGGGAGGTGGAGGTTGTAGTGAGCTTAGATCCCACCATTGTGCTCTAGCCTGGGCGAGAAGAGCAAAACTCCGTCTCAAAAAAAAAAAAAACCACACCCTAAAATTGTATGAGCTTATAATTTAATTATATTAAAAAGTTAAAAACAGAGGTAAACCGTACTTAAAACTCATCACTTTCTAATTATTTTACTATGTTTTTTGTGAAGACTGCGGTAAGAAAATACCACAAACTTAGTGGCTTAAACAACAGAAATTTCTTTCTTTCTTTCTTTTTTGGAGATGGAGTTTTGCTCTCGTAACCCAGGCTGGAGTACCATCTCGGCTCACTGCAACCTCTGCCTCCTGAGTTCAAGCGATTCTCCTGCCTCAGCTTCCTGAGTAACTGGGACTACAGGCACATGCACCACCATGCCTGGCTCATTTTGTATTTTTGGTAGAGATGGGGCTTCACCATGTTGGCCAGGCTGG
>NW_012120753.1:0-1324 GCF_000951035.1 Colobus angolensis palliatus | reverse complement strand
GCCTGTAGTCCCAGCTACTCGGGAGGCTGAGGCAGGAGAATGGCGGCGTGAACCCGGGAGGCGGAGCTTGCAGTGAGCTGAGATCCGGCCACTGTACTCCAGCCTGGGGGAAAGGGGAACCCCAAAAAAAAAAAAAAAAAAAAAAAGAAAAATGTGTATATACATAAGTCATATATATAAATAGAAATAAATATTTTATTTCTATTATCTTAGATTTTTATATATATAATATACACATGTATATGTTTAATACATACATATAACTATATCTATCTATGTATATCACTGGGTAATTGAAAATAAAATCTGTTTTTGTTTAGTTTTGTTTTGGTTTTGAGACGGAATTTCGCTCTTGGTGCCCAGGCTGAAATGCAATGGCCTGATCTTGGCTCACTGCAACCTCCGCCTCCCGGGTTTAAGTGATTCTCTTGCTTCAGCCTCCCAAGTAGCTGGAATTACAGACATGCACCACTATGCCCAGCTATTTTTTGTATTTTTAGTAAAGGTGAGGTTTCACCTTGTTGGTGAGGCTGGTCTCTAACTCCTGACCTCAAATGATCCACCCACCTCGGCCTCCCAAAGTGCTGCGATTACAGGCGTGAGCCACCGCACTGGCCAAAATCTGGGTTTGTTTTTGTTTTTGTTTTTTGTTTTGAGGCAGAGCCTCACTCTGTTGACCAGGCTGGACTGAAGTGCTGGGATCTCAGCTCACTGCAACCCCCGCCTCCTGGGTTCAAGCAAATCTCCTGCCTCAGCCTCCCAAGTAGCTGGGACTACAGGCACCCGCTACCTCGCCCAGCTAGTTTTTTGTATTTTTTTTAGTAGAGACGGGGTTTCACCGTGTTAGCCAGGCTGGTCTCGATCTCCTGACCTCGTGATCCGCGCGTCTCGGCCTCCCAAAGTGCTGGGATTACAGGTTTGAGCCACCGCACCCAGGCTTTATTTAGTTTTCAAGAGAGAATGCCTCTCTATTTTGCCCAGACTAGAGTGGAGTAGCTATTCATAGGTGTGATCAAAGCAACTGCAGCCTCGAATTCCTAGGCTCAAGTGATCTTCCTACCTCAACCTCCACAGCAACTGGACTAGAGGTGCCCAGCTGAAATGTATTTATTATATGTACTGTAATGAAATTCCTGGTAGAACTATTTTCTCTTTTTTCTGGGCTTCTGATTTTTTTCAGATTTTACTTCTAACTATCCTAGCATGTATATATATATGAAAAATGTGGCCGGGCGCGGTGGCTCAAGCCTGTAATCCCAGCACTTTGGGAGGCCGAGACGGGCGGATCACGAGGTCAGGAGATCGAGACCATCCTGGCTAACAC
>NW_012120752.1:0-1684 GCF_000951035.1 Colobus angolensis palliatus | reverse complement strand
AAAAAAGCAGTATAGAGAGATAGAAGAAAGGGAAGGAAGGGAAGGGAAAGGAGGAAGGAAAGAAGGAAGAAGGAGAGGAAGGGAGGGAGAAAGGGAGGAAAGAAACCTAGCTGAAATCCAAGATTGTTTCTCTAAACCAACAGTGAATGAAAAACATCCACTGGAAATAGATTCAACTAGGCAGGGACATTTTTCTGTTTTGTCCAGTGACTGGAATAAAGCCTGGCATGTAGTAGAAGACCAATGAATATATAGAGAGTAAATGAATGCATGCATGTATCGTGGCTGTGCAGTTGGTATACAAACAAAACTGAGAATGGAAAGAAAGTTCCCAAGAAGGTCAAGTGTGTGCAGGTTCATTTATTGGGTGGGTCTGTTCCCAGCTTTGGAAGAGTTGCACAACACTGTAGCTGGATGTGCCTTTTGCCCAGTGACAAATCACATGCCTAAGGGAGAACCCAAGCCTTAAATCTAAGGGCAACGCACAACAGTTTGGTCTGCTGAGGAAGTAGGAAATGCATGCCTTCTGCTGGGTGGAGAAACAGTTATAAATAACTACAAATAATACAGACAGAAGGCCATCTTTGCAAGGGGTGCAAGAGAAGGGCTAATCAGCATTTTACCAAAGTATATTACCTAAAACATAATTGATCTTGGTGACAGGGTTATAAGTCAAAGTTTTTAAGACTGGAAAGGACTTTAAAGTCATGGCTGTCAGCCAGGACACAATAACTTTACCTGAGAAACAGCTTTCTGTAAAATGTACAACATAGTAGCTCGTTCGGCAGCATACTAGTGTTTGGTGAACCCACATGTGCTGCAAAATGTTGATTTGATCAATGTGTAAAATATGTGTTTCCAACAACAGAGTTTTAAGGAAGAAACAGGGGAGAGGTGTAATGCCTTAGGACAAAAAGTAATTGGAGGGAATAGTTGAGACTATAAGTAAGTGAGGGATATGTGATGCAGCCAGATCCCAAGGAGGGAATGGGCTCAATAGCACCAACAGAAAGATCTGACTTGGGCCGAACAAGGAACCACTTCTCCACTGGGAAACAGAGGATGCAGGAGTTATCTTTCTAATTATCGAGGGAGGAAACTAAAAGGGTTCTAGTTAAAATGCCTGTCATATAACATCTTAGTTTTTAGTCAATGAAGTAAAGAGACAAGGTAATCCATTAAAAGAGATAGTAAAAGAGAGCCCAGGATGGCAATGATTTAAAGACAGGTAAAAGTGCAGCATGGAAGAAAAAACTGATGCCTAGCCCTCCATAAAGTTCCTGAGGTTGGAGACTGAATTGGTAGGCACAATAATCTGCCTATGTATGGGCTTGCTTAGCAGATATTCACAACCCAGGAGCAGAGAAGTTCGATGGTTGGATAAAACCAGGATGAGAATGTCATAAAGGGGTTGTGAGAGAGGACAGGGGGCAAGAGAATTAAGGTCATTCCTGTCTTCGTGCAGCCTGAATATATCCAGAGCTATGAGGTCCTGGCCACCACAGACAAATGCTGCCATAATCTGTTAGCTGATTTGCAAGGTAATCTAAACTATGCTGTATTTATTCTATTTTAAGGAGTAAATAATCTTGCCAGAACTCATATATATGATATATAAGCATTTCAATAATAATCTTATAAAAATAATGTAAGGCTGCATATCATCAAGGCCTTACAAGTTTAT
>NW_012120751.1:0-1201 GCF_000951035.1 Colobus angolensis palliatus | reverse complement strand
GTGTTAGCCAGGATGGTCTCGATCTCCTGACCTCATGATCCACCCGTCTCGGCCTCCCAAAGTGCTGGGATTACAGGCTTGAGCCACCGCGCCCGGCCTAATTTTTGTATTTTTAGTTGAGATAGGGTTTTACCATGTCGGCCTGGCTGGTCTCAAACCTCTGGCCTCAGGTGATCTGCCCGCCGCGGTCTCCCAAAGTGCTAGGATTACAGGCATGAACAACCTCGTCTGGCCTTTTGCCCAATTTTAAATTAGGTTGTTTTTTGTTGTTGTTGAGTTTTAGGATATCTCTATATTCTGCATATCAGATTGCAAATGACTTGCAAATATTTTGCCCACCTTTTTAAAAAGTCTTCATCAGAAAAATGCAAAACCCACAGCTAGGCTTAGACAACTTATTCTTTTACCATCTTGGAAGAGTTTCATGTTGAATGCTGAGATTTTAGAAGTTAGGACAGGTAGCAGGAACTTTTTTTTTTTTTTTTGACACGGAGTTTCACTCTTGTTGCTCAGGCTGGACAAACTCCACCTCCCAGGTTCAAACAATTCTCCTGCTTCAGACTCCTGAGTAGCTGGCATTACAGGCGTGCACCACATGCCCAGCTAATTTTGTATTTTTAGTGGAGACGGGGGTTTCTCCACGTTGGTAAGGCTGGTCTCGAACTCCCTACCTCAGATGATCTGCCGCCTCAGTCTCCACAAAGTGCTGAAATTACAGGTATAAGCCACCATGCCCGGCCGCAGGAACTTTTTCATAACAAAGTTTGTGCAAGGTGAGTGTGGCGAAGTCATCCGCAGAGGGGTTGGGGGAGCAGAGAGTTGGCACCAGATCTAGCCACATAGCACATAGCAGGGACAAAGCAGCCCCACTTAGGAACATCCGAGAGGCAGGGCCGTAGGGGGACATGATCTTCCTTCAATATTTGTTCACTCTTTAGAAAGCGATAAGAAGGAGTGGTCCCTTTATTCTAACAGGGAATCCCATTCTAGCCCCAACCTGCACCCCACTGAGCCAACAGCAGCCCTGCAGTTGGTTACCCAGAACCACCCTCAAATGTGTGCCAAACTCAGTATAGGGCATTTTCTTTAGAGTGGTCAACTTCATGACTGCAAGATGGATGCCACAGTTCCAGGCATCACAGACATTACTCCCCCTTCTCCATCCCCACAGAGAACAATGAAGAGCTTTTTTTTTTTTTTT
>NW_012120750.1:0-1030 GCF_000951035.1 Colobus angolensis palliatus | reverse complement strand
TTGCGCTGGCAGAATCTGTCTGATGTAACTATTTTGGAACTCTGGAGCCTATTGAAGGCTTCCAATTGTGGCTAATTTGGGTCAATTTCAGCTCTCAGCAGACAGCAGCCACCTATCCCCCATCCCATGCCCCTGGCAGGCAGATGTGCACACATTCCTAGAGCAGCTTGCAGACAGCTGGTGGGTGGGAGCCGGGTGAACAAAAAGGACCCTCTCCTCCAAATATGGGAGGTCTGTGCTCTGCTCACTGATTGCTGCTTCTGATCACTGAGGTGCAGACAAAGAGGTGGTGGTTATTGTAGTTGCACCTGCCCCAATGTTGTAAGCCCTTCCCCCTCTGACTGAAGTGACTTCCAGAGGATTTAAGGAGTGTGGGCCTGCCCCTTCCCATTTCACATTTCTCTTCTTCCCCTCTTGGGAGGCAGACATTGAAGACCAGGACATTCAAAAGCAACTGCATATATGGGGGAAATTAGAGAGTCACCATGAGTGCCCCAGGGAAGGCGCAGATTCAGAGAAGACTTGAGAAGACCTTAAGTTTATAGCTTTGGCTGATCATTGGCACAGAGACGGACTATAAAGATTAATTAAAAAAAAAAAAGTCTGGCCAGGTGTGGTAGCTTGCGCCTGTAATCCCAGCACTTTGGGAGGCCAAGATGGGTCGATCACCTGAGGTCAGGAGTTTGAGACCAGCCTGGCCAACATGGTGAAACCCTGTCCTCTACTAAAAATACAAAACTTGGCTGTGCACGGTGGCTCACGCCTGTAATCCCAGCACTTTGGGAGGCTGAGGTGAGTGGATCACCTGAGGCCAGGAGTTTGAGACCAGCCTGGCTAACACGGCGAAACCCCATCTGTACTAAAATTTTAAAAATTAGCCAAGCATGGTAGCACATGCCTGTAATCCCAGCTACTCAGAGAGCTGAGACAGGAGAATTGCTTGAACCCAGGCAGCAGAGGTTGCAGTGAGCTGAGATCGCACCATTGCACTCTAGCCTGAGCAACAGAGGAAGACTCCATCTCCCCCCCC
>NW_012120749.1:0-1201 GCF_000951035.1 Colobus angolensis palliatus | reverse complement strand
TTTTTTTGAGACAGAGTCTTTCTCTGTAGCCCAGGCTAGAATGCAGTGGCGCAATCTCAGCTCACTGCAACCTCTGCCTCCTGAGTTCAACCAAGTCAACTGCCTCAGCCTCCCGAGTAGCTGGGATTACAGGCGCCTGCCAGCACGCCTGGCTAATTTTTGTATTTTTTGGTAGAGATGGGGTTTCGCCATCTTGGCCAGGCTGGTCTTGAAATCCTGACCTAGTGATCCACCCGCATCGGGCTCCCAAAGTGCTGGGATTACAGGTATGAGCCACCGTGCCCAGTCAGAGATTTCTTAATGTGTAAAATGAGGAGAACAAAAGCTTCTCCACAAAGACTTCCTCGCAAGGATGAGAAGCCATGTATAATCTCTAATACTATTTACTTACATATGCATTGACAATTTTTGGAAGGGCATACCTCCGGATATGGGAACAACAGGAGGAAGGATGGAGCCTTTTACTCTTCACTTTATTCCCTTCTGTCCTGTTTTAATTTTACTTCAAAGCGTGCTTTATTTTTATTTAAAGAAGGGAAGGGAAAGAAAAGATGAACCGCTCCCAGCCAAATAGCTGAGCCCTAGTTGAGTCAGTAAACATAGTCTTAATTGTTATCTGTTAAATAGTTAACAACCCATTCTTCACTGGGCATTGTTTCTGGGTGTGAAAGTGATTTGTAAATAAATTGCTGTATAAATGTTAGTTGTGATGAACAACTAGGTAATGATGTATTTCTATGCACAATTATGTATGTATGTAAGGTGGCTTGTCCTAAATATGAGTGGGTGTGTATATCCTTCAGGGTAATTATGCAAATGTAAAGTGGTGGTGAAGAGCACGCTGTCAATAGCCATGTTGCCTGGGTTTGAATCCTGAGTTCAGTATCTACTGGAGATACGATCTTGGGCAAGTTACTTAGCCTCTTTGTGTCTCAGTCATTTTGTCTTTAATATGGGGACAATTAGGCCAGGTGTCTCACATCTGTAATCCTAGCAGTTTGGGAGGCTGAGGCAGGAGGATAGCTTGAGCCCAGGAGTTTGAGACCAGCCTGGAAAAGATAGTGAGACCCCATCTCTACAGAACAAAAATAAATAAATAAATAAAAACAACGGGGATAATTAGCTGGGCATGGTGGGGTACCACTGCACTCCAGCCTGGGTGACACAGCAAGATGACCCCGTCTCTAAAATAAAAAAAATT
>NW_012120748.1:0-1999 GCF_000951035.1 Colobus angolensis palliatus | reverse complement strand
CCTCCCGGGTTCACACCATTCTCCTGCCTCAGCCTCCCGAGTAGCTGGGACTACAGGTGCCCGCCACCTCGCCCGGCTAGTTTTTTTGTATTTTTAGTACAGACGGGGTTTCACCGTGTTAGCCATGATGGTCTTGATCTCCTGACCTCAAGTGATCCACCCGCCTCGGCCTCCCAAAGTGCTGGGATTACAGGCATGAGCCACCGTGCCCGGCCTTTATTTTTTTAAATAGATAGGGGTTTTCACTCTGTGACCCAGGCTGGAGTGCAATAGTGCAACCACAGCTCACTGTAGCCTCGACCTCCTGGGCTGAAGCAATTCTCCTGCCTTAGCTTCGCAAAGTGTTGGGATCATAGGCATGGGCCACCACAGCTGGCCTAAAACGGTATTTAAACAAATGGAGGCCGGGCTCGGTGGCTCATGCCTGTAATCCCAGCATTTTGGGAGGCTGAGGCGAACAGATCACCTGAGGTCAGGAGTTAGAGACCAGCCTGGCCAAATGGTGAAACCCTGTCTCTACTAAAAATATAAAATTAGCCAGGCGTGGTGATGGGTGCCTGTAATCCCGGCTATTCGGGAGGCTGAGGCGGGAGAATCACTTGAACCCAGGAGGTGGAGGTTGCAGTGAGCCAAGATTGCGCCATTGCACTCCAGCCTGGGCGACAAGAGCAAAACTGGCTCAAAAAAAAAAAAAAAAAAAAAAAGTTAGCAGGATAAACGACAAACCCTGATATTATATTTATCCATGGGGCCATAACTCAGTTATTCTCAACCCAGAGCAGTTTTGTGACCAGGCCTCTGGGTCTTGTCTGGAAACACTTTTTTTTTTTTTTTTTATGAGACAGGTTCTGGCTTTGTTGCCCAGGCTGGAGGGCAGTGATTTAATCATGGCTCACTGCATCCTCAGCCTCCTGAACTCAAGAATTCCTCCTCTCTTGGCCTCCTGTGTAGCTGGGACTACAGGCACGCACCACCATGCCTGGCCATGATCACTGCACTCCAGCCTAGGCAACGGAGCAAGACCTTGTCTCCAAAAGAAAAAAAAAGAGTGGTCAGCCGGGCATGGTGGCTCACACCTGTAATCCCAGCACCTTTGGAGGCCAAAGCAGGCAAATGACCCGAGGTCGGGAGTTCGAGACCAGCCTGGCCAACATGGTGAAACACTGTCTGTACTTATAAATACAGTAATTAGCCAGGCATGATGGCACATGCCTGGAGTCCCAGCTACTTGGGAGGCTGAGGCAAGAGAATCACTTGAGCCTGGGAGGCAGAGGTCGCAGTGAGTGGAGATCGTGCCATTGCACTCCAGCCTGGGTGACAGAGTGAGACTCCATCTCAAAAAAAAAATAAAAAAGGCTGGGTGGGTGGCTCACGCCTGTAATCCCAGCACTTTGGGAGGCCGAGGTGGGCGGATCATGACGTCAGGAGATCGAGACCATCTTGGCCAACATGGTGAAACCCTGTCTCTACTAAAATACAAAAAATTAGCCAGGTGTGGTGGCGCATGCCTGTAATCCCAGCTACTTGGGAGGCTGAGGCAGGGGAATTGCTTGAACCCGGGAGGCGGAGGTTGCAGTGAGCCAAGATAGCACTATTGTACTCCAGCCTGGCAACAGAGCAAGACACTTTCTGGAAAAAAAAAAAAAAAAAAGAGTGTTCCAGGCAGAGGGCACAGCCTGTGCAAAGGCCTTGAGGCAGGACCATGCTAGTGAGTAGGAGGCACAGAGGGGAGGCTCCTGTGCCTGGAGCAGAGAAGGGGAGGGCAGGGAGGAGGGAGGTCATGGAGGAGGGAGGTCATGGAGGAGGGAGGTCAGGGAGGATAGAGGGCAGGGAGGAGGGAGGGCAGGAAAGAGGGAAAAGGGGAATTTTCGGGGCTGCACCACACAGGCACTGAGAGGGCATGGGGGGCACTTTCTCTTTATTTTTTGAGACGGAGTTTCACTCTTGTTGCCCAGGCTGGAGTGCAATGGCACAATCTTGGCTCACTGCAACCTCTGCT
>NW_012120747.1:0-2215 GCF_000951035.1 Colobus angolensis palliatus | reverse complement strand
TAATCTGGCCAAAAAAAAAAAAAAAGAGAAGGTAATTAATTTTTGGTGTAATTAGTATACACTTTATGTGCTTTTCATTTATGTGTGAATTTAGGCACTTCTTTATATATTGCCAATTTATATTTCTTTTTTCCCTCAGATTGCCTGTTTACATTCTATGCCTATTTTTATTTAAGACATATGACATTTTATCACTGATTAATTTGTCTAAAGGCCTACTTTTTCTATTTAATAAAATAACTACATTACTTCATTCTATACATTATCTCTTTTCTTATAATTTAGTTTAAGGTTTCATTACACAAAGAAAAAATTAATTATTATATTTCCCTATTGATTAATACTGATGTTTTCTGATGCAGAACTATTGGAAAATTTAATAAAAGCAATAGAGTCTTTTCTCAGTGAGAAAAACTGCTCAGGAAATTGTGCTTACAGATGTGAAAGATTCATAAACCATGTGAGTTCATTAATGGACTCAATACAAAAGCGTGTCTTCTTATTTGTCTTACGAGTGCTATGCCTCTGATACTCTTCTTCCAATCATACTTGTGTACACATCTACCTTAATACTTTCTAGTTGTTTAAGAATATTATTTATTTTCACATGCTCATATATTCAGAAAAGTATTATTATTGCTATATAATGATGTGAATAAGAAATTCAAATTGGTAAATATACAGGTCAAATCATCTGACTGCAACACAACAAAAGCCATAAATTGATTTTTTTGTAAAACATCAGAAATATAAAAGAGATAATCTCTTTAATAACTCATATATCAAAAAAGAAGTGAAAAGCATCATTTAGAAAATTCGTAGAATATAATGAAAAGAGTAGAAACTACGAATTGGAGTTAAAGCTAAACTCAAAGCCAAATTTGTTTTGGAATATCTTCACTATGGTAGATAACACAATCTCCAAAAAATGTTCTAATGACATATTTCATGATAAGAACAATTGTCATGCTAAAGCAAGGTACAAATATTATTCATAGTAATGGACTGAATTTTACAAATTAATGGTCTAAATGAACAATTTACTACAGTATATTTGGTGCAAAAGTAGTAGTATTAGACCAGAAAAAAATAAGTAAATGGCGGTATTTTTTAAGGAGTGAAGTTATAATTAATTCTCTATTTTTCATCAAGTACATTATTAATTTCTCTTTGAAAAATGCTACATTTTCTTTTTTTTCTTTCTTTCTTTTTTTTTTTTGAGATGGAGTCTCACTCTGTCACCAAGGCTAGAGTGCAGTGGTTGACTCACTGCAAACTCCGCCTCCCAGGTTCATGCTTTTCTCCGGCCTCAGCCTCCCACGTAGCTGGGACTACAGGTGCCCGCCACCATGCCTGGCTAATTTTTTTGTATTTTTAGTAGAGACAGGATTTCACTGTGTTAACCAGGATGGTCTCGATCTCCTGACCTCATGATTCACCCAAAGTGCTGGGATTACAGGCGTGAGCCACCGCACCTGGCCAAAAAATGCTACTTTTAATAATAGCAAAATTAAAGGCAGAATTATGTGTAATAATAAATTTCTAAGAGGTGTGTGTGTGTGTGTGTGTGTGTGTATGTGTGTACTTTTTATGCCATAAATGTGAAAAGAACTGTTCACTGGGTTTTCTAATGCACTCTCCTGAACTAGAAAAAAAAAAAAAAGGAGGAATGAGGCTGAGAGCAAGAGGACAAGAGAGAGATAGAAAGATAGAGTGTACAGCATATAATGTGTTCATTAGCATCATGAATATAGAGCGCACACCATCATGATGGAATCATTAGCATCATGTACAGTTGGATCAAGAGCCATCATAGAAAGTAAAAGTACATACTGAGTGAGGTATATCTGAAAAATTTTGAGTGATATCATGGATGGAGAGCTCCATGGCAAAACCAATACATTTCTTAATCAGAAATACTTTTATGCTGGCTAAAGGAAATTCTGAGATGAAATTTGTCAAGGTAAAGAGCTTGTTCTTCAGATTTGAAGCTTTATTTTAAACTCTGCCATAAACACAAATAGATAAATTATGTTTCATTTATCTTCCTTTTAAAATAAATTTTACTGTGAGATGCATATCTGTCATTGCCATATAGCATTTGAAAGTATATTTAATGCTTTGTGCCCTTTAAAGCCACATGAGGCCAGGCATGGTGGCTCACACCTATAACCCCTGAACTTTGAGAGACTGAGGCAGACGGATGACCTGAGGT
>NW_012120746.1:0-1721 GCF_000951035.1 Colobus angolensis palliatus | reverse complement strand
GGAGATAGATAATGGAGAACATTTGCAACACTCAGCAAAGTGCCTGGGTAATTGTACACATTCACAAATATTTTCCTTTCTAGCTTTTTCTGTCAATAAATTCCATGAGACTCTCTAAAGGTAGTAGATTAATTATAAGAAACTTCTTTAGAGTTGAATATCTTTGGACAGGACAGGAAAAAGTGGGCCAAAGGATTATGTATACTGCTTGAAGGAGTCAGAGGCCAGCTAGAAAAAAATTTCCAAAGGGAAGTTATCCATTAGAATAGGTATGACAAATCCATAGACAAGAAATGGCTGGCTCCTTCAGGTCCTCAGATCTGTGCACCCTCTGGGTGAATCCTGCTTTGGCTCTATCGTATTTAATGTGAACCAATCCTCCAATATCAGACTCCCATATCCTTTCTATTTTTATTTTCCCTTCTGAGCATTTATCAGTTCTAATATAGTGATAATCTAATGTTTATTTAATTGTCTCTCTCTCTCTCTGTCTCCCAACCAGACTACTTAAACTCAAAGCAGTAAGAGGTCTTTATTCGCCACTGTATTTCCAGAACCTAGGACAGAATTTGACATATAGTATTCACTAAATAAAACTGAAAGGAGTTAATGAATGAATGAAGCAAAGAAGCAATCAATATACTACATTGTGTACCCATACCATAGTTGAGTGACTCAATTAGTGCCCTAGGAATGATTATTGATAATATTCATTATTTTCATCATGACAGTTACTACTGTAGTCAATTTGTATGCTTTTATTTCTATGAGAAAGATCACGAGCACTGGAAGCAATGAGTCAAAATGTGCATGCATTTTAAATTACATAAGATAATAGATATTGCCAGACTGCTTTGTTAAAAGCTTAGGGCATTGTGCATTTTTACCAGCAAGACATAGAGTTAACTTTTGCCTGCATGCCTAATAGCAAAAAAAAATTGCCATTCATTTTAACTTTTCCATTCTGATGAATATGCTACTATATTTCATTGTTAAATAAATTTGTATTTTCTTTATTAGTAGTGAACTTGAACATTAAAAAATGGGGGGAGACTAAAAAGCACAGTTTTCAACTTATCTGATATTAATGTTATCACTCCTACATTCCATTTTATCACATTTCTTTAGTATTTTTGCTAAAAATTTCAATCAACTTTTCTTTATTATATTCATTTAAGTGTCTCTCTTGTGAAAACCCATAGTTTGGTTTTGATTTTTTAATATGACAGTGAACAAACATTGGGGTGTTTTAGTTTTTTTTTTTTTTTTTTTTTGAGATGGAATTTCGCTTTTGTTGCCCAGGCTAGAGTGCAATGGAGTGATCTCAGTCCATTGCAACCTCCACCTCCAGTGTTGAGGCGATTCTCCTGCCTTAGCCTCCTGAGTAGCTGGGATTATAGGCATGTGTCACCACGCCCAGGTAATTTTGTATTTTTAGTAGAGACAAGGTTTCTCCATGTTGGTTGGGCTGGTTTTGAACTCCTGACCTCAGGTGATCCGCCTGCCTCGGCCTCCCAAAGTTCTGGGATGATAGGCATGAGCCACCGCACCCGGCTACTTTTTATATTTTTAATAATTAAGAATGTGGTTAAGTCAACATAAGGCAGCGAAAAATATTCTGATAAGGTATAGAATGTTTGTCTTCAGGCATTTTATAGTGAAGCCAAATAAAAATATATTTTACAATCTCTTATTTATAACAAACAAAAAATCCAATAACA
>NW_012120745.1:0-1086 GCF_000951035.1 Colobus angolensis palliatus | reverse complement strand
TGAACCCAGGAGGCGGAGGTTGCAGTGAGCCGAGATTGCACCACTGCACTCCAGCCTGGTGACAGAGTGAGACTCCATCTCACAAAAATAAATAAATAAATAAATAAATAAATATAAATAAATAAAACAAAGTAGGGAAAGGACACCCTATTCAACAATTGGTGCTGGGATAATTGGCAAGCCCCATGTAGAAGAATGAAACTGGATCCTCATCTTTCACCTTGTACAAAAATCAATTCAAGATGGATCAAAGACTTAAATCTAAGACCTGAAATTATAAAAATTATAGAGGATAACATCTGAAGAACCCTTCTAGACATTGGCTTAGGCAAAGACTTTATGACTAAGAACCCAAGGCAAATGCAACCAAAACAAAGATAAATATATGAGAATTAATTAAACTAAAAAGCTTCTGCACAGCAAAAGAAATAATCAGCAGAGTTAACAGACAACCCACAGAGTGGAAGAAAATCTTCACAATCTATACATCTAACAAAGGACTAATACCCAAAATCTACAAAGAACTTAAACAAATTAGCAAGAAAAAGACAAACAATCCCATCAAAAAGTGGGCTAAGGACATGCATAGACAATTCTTAAAAGAAGATAGACAAATGGCCCGCAAGCATATGGAAAAATGCTCAACATCACTAATTATCAGGGAAATGCAAATCAAAACCACAAGGGAATACTACCTTACTCCTGTAGGAATCCCATAATAAAAAAAAATCAAAAAATAATAGATGTTGGCATGGATGTGGTGAAAAGGGGACAATTTTATACTGTTGATGGGAATGTAAACTAGTACAACCACTATGGAAAACACTGTGGAGATTCCTTAAAGAACTAAAAGTAGATCTACCATTCGATCCAGCAATCCCACTACTAGGTATCTACCCAGAGGAAAAGAAGTCATTATACATAAAGAATACTTGCACAGGCATGTTTATAGTAGCACAATTTGCAATTGCAAAAATACGGAACCAGCCCAAATGCCCATCAATCAATGAGTGGATAAAGAAAATGTGGTATATATCTATATAGATAGATAGATAGACACGTGTGTATGTGTGTGTGTGTGTGTGT
>NW_012120744.1:117791-119754 GCF_000951035.1 Colobus angolensis palliatus | reverse complement strand
ATGGAATGGGGCCCAGGCTTCTGCATTTATAACAAGCTTTCAGGTGATACCAAGCTACTAGACCATCACTTTGAGTAGCAAGATTTGGGAGTATATGACCCTTATACATGAATAGAGCTACAGTTAGTAAAGCATTTCTAGTCATTAGCTATTGTTTTGGATGTATGCATGCCAAGTATACATTTATATATGCATTTAACTTACAAAGATACAACTATTGTTTTTCTTTTTCATTGCAGATTTTTGCTGAAACTGCCTTATATTGACTCCAAAAGATTAAGCATTTTTGGAAAGGTAAATAGTAGAAATGCTGAATCTACCTTTCTAAGTATATCTGTGTATCTATCTATCCTATTACACATTCACAGGAGGCCAGTTGGTTACAGATAAGTTCCATATTGACTGGGATTCCATACTTACTAACATGGGAAACCTCACTGTAGCAAGATTTGATGGCAGAGGAAGTGGATTCCAGAGTCTCAAATATATGTATGTATCTCATATATATCTCATATATATGAAATACATAATATAATGAAGCATGTATATGTACACATATATGTATTGTTTTTATGTATACATATGTAATTACATGCTTCATTATATTTTTATGAATTATATTATTATTATCTTTATTTGGAATGATCACTTTCTTAGATGTTTTCCTTTAAAAAAAAACACAAAAAAATGAATCTTTCGTATATATCCACTTAACAAATGAGTAAAATACAAATCAGTGCAAATCACGACCATCCTGTCTCCACTTCAGACATCTGCAGTGTATCATGCCTTTGCAGTATTCTACGCTTGTTGTCAACAATATTCAACAGATAAGTAAAAATATTTTGTGAACATTGCTCCTCCAACATAACACAAACAAGTAAATAACTGAAAATGCATCCCTAGTAGTAAAGATTCATTTTTCGTGTCTTTTTTTTTAAAGGAAAACATCTAAGACAGTGATCATTCCAAAGAAATGGAAACCCTAGATATATTAAAAAGTAAAACGAAATCCTGTCTCAGACTGCAGCACTGTTAAGCCTAAGGGACATTGTGCAAGGTGAAGATAGCCAGTCACAGAAGGACAAGTACTGTATAATTCTACTTATTAAATGAGATATCTAGAGTGGTTGAGTTCATGTAAACAAAGAGTGAAATGGTGGTTGCTAGGGTTTGAGGAGAGAGGAAAAAGGGAAGTTGTTTTTTAGTGGATATATGATGGATATACAATAATGACAAGAATGTAAACTAGTAAAGTGAAAAACAAAGATAAGTAGAGAACTACCAAGCCAGAAAGTACAATTCACTGAAAAAAAAAGAAGGGTGAAAGGGAGACAAAAAGGGAGAATAAGCGCAATAAAGGAAGAATTTGAGTGCAAAGGACAGCAAGGTGCTGTCAGTTAGTGATTAGCCATTTTATGAGCTCATCAATTTCTTGTTAGAGTTCTTGGAATTTTTGTAGAGTTTCATATTTGCAAGATGAAAAAGTTCTGAAAATCTGTTTCACAGAAACAAATATATACCTGACATTACAAAACTGTGTGTTTGAAAGTGGTTAGTAGAGTAAATTTTATGTTATATGTTTTTAACACAAACAAAGAAGTACATGCCATAGGGAACATTTTACTCCTTAACAGTCCTGATATATGTAATAATTTACAAATGGTTTAGGGCTTATGTATTTCAATGTTCTACTTACTGTACACATAAATAAGCATAAAGGACCAAATAAGCTTTTACAAACATACATGGAAATTTAGAGAAGATTCACAGGTTGTAAAATGCCTCATGGGAAACTGGGTTGTGATCAGCAAGTAGAGGGGAAGGAAAAGTCTCACGCAAATGCACAGTGTCAGTAAGGGGAGTATGCGTGGAGAACATGAAGTAGTTGACTCTTGTTAGAAGAATAATAGGCAATAAGAATGAGAGGAAGACTGGGCAGAGATGATAGAGGATCTTTCAT
>NW_012120744.1:115418-115740 GCF_000951035.1 Colobus angolensis palliatus | reverse complement strand
AACATGTATTTTCATATTTCTTTGTAAATACGTAAGAGTAGAATTGTTAAGTCACATAGTAATTCCATGTTTATCTGTATAAGGAATTTCCATACATTTTTGACAGTACTCATGCTTCGTATTTTATTTTATAGGAACCATATGGAAGAGTTTCATTTGTTCTACATTTATGCCAACACTTAATATCATCAGTCTCTTTAAATTATTAACGATTGATGAATAGAGGTATTTATTTTATTTTCATTTGTAGTTTACTGATAACTAATAATACTGGACACCTTTTCATGTGTTTATTGCTTCATATAGGTATATTTTAACATAA
>NW_012120744.1:113792-114134 GCF_000951035.1 Colobus angolensis palliatus | reverse complement strand
TTCACTGTCTCTTTAAAATAATAATTGGTCCTAACGAGCGCCAGGAAAAGGCAGCCTCCCTCTAAACAGAAACACCTGAAACTGGTTGTCAGCCGATTCCCAATCATATTAGTATGTCAGGAGCTGGGTTAGTGGGCTCAAGCATGTGCACTGAGAGGCAAAATGGTGGTGGTTAACTGCTATATATGACCTTCAAGGGACATTTGGCTATTAAGGGAAGAACGCCTCAAGGAAGCATGCATACAATTCCAGTAAACACTGCACATGCAGCCCCTCCGAAACTGGCAGGTCACTGCGTGTGCAGACAACCCACCCCAAGTGAAGACTCGGGAGATGTAACGC
>NW_012120744.1:112531-112980 GCF_000951035.1 Colobus angolensis palliatus | reverse complement strand
TAAGCTAGTTCCTAAAGTTCATCATCATGTCTTTGGATTCAGTTTTCAAACCCCTCACTGTTCAAAGATGTCATTTTGCATGCTTCTGGCTGCAGAAAACTAAAGACAACATTTTAAATGGCTTAAATACTTGTGATTCAATACATGCACAGCTTGGACATCACCTGGGAATTTGTTACATATGTACACTCTAAGGAACTACCATGACCTTCTTGAATCAGAACCTGAATGTTAACAAGATCTCCTAGTAATTGTCGTGCACATTAAAAGTTTGAGAAACATTGGTTTAAATGATAGGAACTATTATTGATTCACATTACAGGAGCGCTAAAGTTGGGTGTTTTCAGATCACTTAACAGATCAATGATAGACTCAAATCCCAGTCTCCTCCCAAGTTTACACTTCTGCTTCTGTCTGCTTTTTGTTCCCCGCCTTGTCTTCAGATAACT
>NW_012120744.1:112148-112481 GCF_000951035.1 Colobus angolensis palliatus | reverse complement strand
TGAGTGAATGAATGACTTAGTGAATGGATGAGTGGGTGAATGAGTGAGTGAACAAATGAGGGGGTGAGTGAGTGAATGAGTGAGCGAAAGAGTGAGTGAATGAGTCTGTGAGCGAACAAGTGAAGAGTGAAGAAGTGAGTGAGTGAATGAAAGAATGAGTGAGTGAATAAGTCAATAAATGAGTGAGTGTGTGAGTAAATGGTGAGTGAATGAGTGAGTGAGTGAATGAGTGAAGAGGTGAATGAGTGAGTGAATGATTGAGTGTGTGAATGAGTGAATTAATGAGGAAATGATTGAGTGAGTGAATGAGTGAATGGGTGAAAGAGTGAGTTA
>NW_012120744.1:107645-108956 GCF_000951035.1 Colobus angolensis palliatus | reverse complement strand
CTGAATGTTAACAAGATCCCCAAGTGATTGTCGTGTACATTAAAAGTTTGAGAAACATTGGTTTAAATGATAGGAACTATTACTGATTCACATTACAGAAGCGCTAAAGTTGGGTGCTTTCAGATCAGTTAACAGATCAATGATAGACTCAAATCCCAGTCTCCTCCCAAGTTTACACTTCTGCTTCGGTCTGCTTTTTCTTTCTCGCCTTGTCTTCAGATAACTGCAGCTGCCCCAGGCAACATATCTTTTCAGAGCAATGTCCAAGAATAGAAGGTCAAAGGATGACTCTCCTCTTGCCTATCTTTTATCAGGAAAGATCATTTTCTCTGGAAGTCTCAAGAAGAATTTTCTCAGGCCCCTTTATACTGTTCAGGCTTTGATTGCAAGTCCTTCTCCTAGATATAAGGAAAGCTGGAAAGCAATACATCTGAAACTGCAATCTCTTTGGTGAGGTTGCCACAAGGAAGAAGGATAGGAGAATGAACATAAACAAGATCAAGGAACAGAAGGGAAAGGTATACCCTACCCATAGCGATAAGGTTCTTGATGCTGGCATCTCATCTGGAGGTACACCTCAAAATGGTAAACATTAAAACCTGTGTTTTATACATATTACACTAGGTAGCTAGTCAGACATGAGCAGGGAAGGAGAGGGCTCCTGCCCACCAGGAATGTAGGGTGACCATCGTCAGGTGACTGTCAGGCAGGTGTTTCACTGTCTCTTTAAAATAATAATCGGTCCTAACGAGCGCCAGGAAAAGGCAGCCTCCCTCTAAACAGAAACACCTGAAACTGGTTGTCAGCCGCTTCCCAATCATATTAGTATGTCAGGAGCTGGGTTAGTGGGCTCAAGCATGCGCACTGAGAGGCAAAATGGTGGTGGTTAGCTGGTATATATGACCTTCAAGGGACATTTGGCTGTCAAGGGAAGAACGCCTCAAGGAAGCATGCATACAACTCCAGTAAACACTGCACATGCAGCTCCTCCGAAACTGGCAGGTCACTGCGTGTGCAGACAACCCACCCCAAGTGAAGACTCGGGAGATGTAACGCAAGACCCGGTGAGTACACCAACACATAAAACCCAAAGTCAAAATGTCAAACAGTGCACTTGAGCTCTCAAGTTGCCCACTTGGCCCTCTTCCAAGGGTACTTTACTTTCTTTCCTCTCTTCTCTAAAGCCTTTTACTGAAGTTTCACTCCTGCTCTAAAAACTTGCCCTGGTCCCTCCTTCTGCCTTCTGCCTCCTCAGTGGAATTCTTCCTATGGAGGAGGCAAGAACTGAGTTTGCTGCAGATCCATGCGGAT
>NW_012120744.1:100720-103080 GCF_000951035.1 Colobus angolensis palliatus | reverse complement strand
TTTTGTTATTTTGTGGAGTGTGAACATTACTTTAAGTAAATTTGTCAAGGGTAGAAGAAAGGAATTTACATCTCATAGAAAAATAAATATTTCCAGAGAGTGAAAAATTTTCAAAAAGTCAAATGACTACTTGCCCTCACCCACCCCACTGCCTTTCAATCTCAGCTGTGTCTGTACCTAGCTTGGACCCAGAACCAACCTTTTCCTTTGTGCTTTATTGACCTTCTTTCAGTGCGTTTCTCATTCTCCAAAACCAGGTAATCATATACTTTGGAAGCTTTTCTTTTGTTCTTAGTTTGACAGATAATAGTAAAAGGAGTAAAGAGGTTTGATATTTGGAATTATGCTTTTAACTTCATCTGGACTCTATACTCCATATTTAAACATTTTCTTTAACTGTTATCCACTTTTCTATCAAATTCTAATATATATTTCTTAACAATTGCCAATTATCTTGAATTCCTGAACCCCCCTACCTTGTTCTATTTCATTGAATATAATTTCTCATTCATATATGCTCTTTTTAATGTGTAGAATTTATATTATGCCCTACACAGTTTACAAATTGCTATGATAAAATATGTTAAAAATGATGAGATCTAACATTAACTAGTTGCTTGATTTGTACCAAGTCCTAAGATATGCTCATTAACACACTTATTTTTAACCTTAAAAGAGTAACTAGTTAAGCATGATCACTATCCCAACTTTTACATGAGAAAATTGTAAGCTTAGAAAATTTAAATAAGTTTTTAAAGGTCAGTAGATTAGTCAAAGTAAGACATACTAGTTAGGGCAACAAAGGACAAAGAAAACCAATTTCAGTATGTTAAGAAAATAAAGCTTTATTTCCCACTCCCATGAAGTTACATATGGGCAGGTAAAAGTATTATTTCTTATGCCATCTGGAGCATGTGGCCTCCGTGCTGTAACCTCAAGGGCAGAGAAGGTTGAAGGAGACACACAAAGCCAGCTTTCAATTGTCGTCTCTCTGAAGTGACACACATCACATCTGTTTGTAGTCTATTATTGAGGAAAGCTCTGAGTTGCAGTCTAACAGCACGACGGTTGGAAAATGCATGGGAACAAATGGAGAATTTAGTGAGCACTAGCTGTCGCTGTCACAGTCCACCATCTGGATATCAAAAATTTTACTTGTTCCTTCAATTTCTCTACATGTTAAACACAATCAACTCCACCCGAAGAAACGTAACTCCAAACCCTTCCAGCTCAAAGCCCGTGATTTCTGGGTGATGTTAAGTAGACCTTACATTTAATTTATATACAACTCCTTTTTGTCTGAAAAACTTTGAACTTTAACATAATCGGTTTTCTGTTCTCCATTCTCCTAATAACAGTAGAACAGGGATGAAATATCCAAAATAAATCATTCTATTTGGAAAGGAAAAGAATAACTAAGTCTGCCTTAGGAAGCAACACAGTTTCCCTAGCCTACCTCTTACTTAAAAACAGAGGGCAGCTGATATAGTTTGAATGTTTGTGCCCTCCAAACCTCATGTTGAAGTGTAACCCCCAGTGTTGGAGATGTGCCTAGTTGGGGTGTTTGGGTCATGGGGATGGATCCTGTATGAATAGCTTGCTTTTATCCCATGGTAATGAGTTATTTATCCCTCTTGTAGGTTGTACAAGAGTTGGTTGTTTAAAAGAATCTAGTATATCTCCCCATCTCTCTTGCTCTCACTCAACTATGTGATGTTCCAGCTCCCCCTTTGCCTTCTGCCATGGTTGTATGCTTCCTGAAGCCCTCACCAGAAGCGATGCAAATACTGGTGCCACGCTGGTACAGTCTGCAGAACTGTGGGCCAAAATAAACCTCTTTTTTTCATAAATTGCTCAGTCTCAGGTATTCCTTTATAGTAAGGCAAAATGGATGAATACAGGAGTCCAGCTATTTTCTTAAGACTTAAGCAGTGAAATTCAATTTTGCATATATTTAGTACTGGGAAATTAGTAAGTTTCTTATTTATTTAACTTTCAAACTGGTCTAAAGCTACTCATTACATTCAAATTCCTTTTAGATCATTGTCTTACTCCATTTTCTGTTGCTATGACTCAACACCTAAGATTAAGTAACTTATAAATAAAAGAAATTTATTTATTATGTTTATGCAAGCTATAAAGTCTAATATCTAGGACTTGGCATCTGGTCAGCTTCTGGTGATTACCTTGTGTTCCCTCACATGATGAAAGGCATCACAGAGTGAGACAGGTGCACTGAGAGCCAAACTGGCACTTAAAACAAATTTACTCTCAGGATAGCTAACCCATTCCCATGATAACCCATTAATCCACTAACCCGTTAATCTATGAATGAATTACTTCATTCATGAGGAAACAGC
>NW_012120744.1:98958-100390 GCF_000951035.1 Colobus angolensis palliatus | reverse complement strand
CTTTACATTGATCTCTTACTCAAAGAAATAATTTTACTAGACCTGTGTGGTCTGGAGCTTATTTAATCCTGTTACTTTCTATTTATAATTAATAACTGTGACTTTCTGAACCCTGAAGAGATCCAGATATATAGACTCTTTATTTAACATTTTCTTAAATTCATTTTCTAATGAGATACAATTCACATACCATACAATTCACCTTTTTAAGGTGTACATTTCAGTGATTTTCAGTATTTTCACAAAGTTGTACAAAACCTTTCATGATTTTCACAGCCTCCAAAAACACCCCTATGTCCTATTATAGTCACTTTCCATGCCTCCTTTCCCCAGCTCCTGACGATCACTCATGTATCTTTTTCTATTAATTTGTCTATTCTGTATATTTAATATAAATGGAATCATATAATAATTGGCCTCTTTCATTTAGCTTAATGCTTTCAAGATTGATCCATGCTTGAGTATACATCAAGATTTCAATACTAACATTCTTCTTATGACTAAGAAAGTGTACGTGTATGTATGTATATACAGTGTATGTATATACCACATTTTAAAATTTCATACATCATTTGGTAGATATTTGGTTTTCTCTCTGAATAGTGCTTCAATGAACATTTGTTTGTGGTTTTTCTGTGTGTATGTTTACAAATGTCCTGGCTATGTACCTAACTGGGGAGCTACTTGGTCATAGGGCAACTCTATGTTTAACTTTTTAGGAACTTCAAAACTGTTTTCCAGAGTGACTGCCCTAATTTACATTACCAGTAGCAATGTATGAGGGTTACAATCTCTCCATATCTGGTCAACATTTGTTATTTTCCATGTTTCTTTTATTGTAGCCATCCTGGTTAGTAGGTGTTAAGTATCTTATTGTGGTTTTAATTTACATTTCCCTAGTGACTAAATATATTAAGCATCTTTGTATACGATTACTGGTCATTTATATATCTTTAGAGAAATGTCTAATGAAAATCTTTGCCCATTTTTATTTTTTTTATTTTTTTTTGCTTGGCACCTTGCTTTTCTATTAATACTAAATTTTACATGCATATGGGGTACATGTGATATTTTGATACATGCATACAATGTATAATGATTAAATCAGGGTACTTAGGACATCCATCGGCTCAAACATTTATAATTGCTTTGAAAACGGGTCAAATCTTCTAGCTATTTGGAAAAATAAAATAAATTATTAACTATAGTCACCCTACTGTGCTATCAAATAGTAGAATTCATTCCTTCTAGCTAACTCTATATTTCTATCATTAATCAACCTTTCTTTTTCCCTCCCCCACAACTCCCAGTCTTTAGTAGCCATCATTCTACTCTCTGCCTCCATGCAATAACTTGTTTAGCCCCCACATATGATCAAGAACATGTGATATTTTTCTTTCTGTGCGTGGCCTATTTAACATAAAAACCTCTA
>NW_012120744.1:91642-94003 GCF_000951035.1 Colobus angolensis palliatus | reverse complement strand
TTTAGTAGATTCATCAGTAAAGCCATTTGGTCCTGGGTTTTGCTTTTTAGGGAGAATTTATTACTGATCTAATCTTATTTTTCATTATTAGTCTGTTCAACTTTTCTACTTCTTTGTTCAATCTTGGTGGATTGTATGTGTCCAGGAATTTATCCCTTTCCTTTAATTTTTAAAAACTGGTTAGCTTATACTTGTTTATTATAGTCTCTAATCCTCCTTTGTATTTCTGTGGGTTAAGTTGCAATGTCATCTTTTTTCTGATTTTGAGTCTTCTCTCTTTTTCTTCATTAGTCTAGCTAATGGTTCATCGATGTTTTTAGTTTTTCATTTTTATTTTCTTTTATTTTTTAAGTTCTGGGGTCCATGTACAGGATGTACAAGTTTGTTGCATAGGTAAATATATGCCGTGGTGGTTTGCTATACCTATCAACCTATCACCTCGGTATTAAGACCTGCATGCATTAGCTCTTTTTCCTAATGCCCTAAAAGCCAACTTCTCATGTTGTTCATTCTCTGTATTTTTGTTTCTAATTTCTTTAGTTCTGCTCTAATCTTTGTTATTTATTTTCTACTATTAATTTTGGGTTTGGTTTGCTTTTGCTTTTCTAGTTCCTTATGGAGCATTAATAGGTAATTTAAAATCTTTCAACTTTTTAGGTGTAGTTGTTCATTGCTGTAATAGTTTTTCTATTAGCATTGCTTTTGCTGTATCCCACAAATTTTGGTATGCTGCATTTTCATTTTCATTTGTTTTAAGGATGTTTTTATTTTCATATTTTTTCATTAATTTGATGGTTATTCAGGAGCACTTTTTTATTTATTTGTACAGCTTCCAATTTTTATTGTAATTTATTTCTAGTTTTATTTCATTGTGACATAAGAAAATAATTAAATCTATTTTTAAAAATTTGTTGAGAATTGTATTGTGGACTGACTTTTGGTCGGAAACATCCAGGAGAATGTTCCGCGTGCTGATGAGAAGAATGAATATTCTTCAGCTGTTGCATAAAATGTTCTCTTCATGTTTCTTTAGTCCCTTTGGTCTATTGTGCAGATTTAGTCCTATGGTTCTTTGTTGATTTTCTGTAGAGATCCTCTAATGCTGAAAGTCGGGTATTGAATTTCCCAGGTATTATTACGTTAGGGTCTATTTTTCTATTTAGCTCTGCTAATTTAGCTGTACGTAACTCAGTACTCTGTTATTGGGTGCATAGATATTTATAATTGTTACATCTTCTTGGTGTATTGGTCCGTTC
The DNA here is from genome assembly GCF_000951035.1 of Colobus angolensis palliatus. Taxonomy (NCBI): domain Eukaryota; kingdom Metazoa; phylum Chordata; class Mammalia; order Primates; family Cercopithecidae; genus Colobus; species Colobus angolensis. The sequence goes on along the minus strand of NW_012120744.1, from coordinate 92,747 downwards.
ATCATCGTATAATGATTTTCTCTTTTTATTATTTTTGACTTAATATCTTATTTTTTTCTGATATAAACACAGGTACTCCTGTAGACTTTTGGTTTCTTTTTACATGAAATCTTTTTTCCATCCTTATACTGTGGATATGTGTTTATCTGTGAAGTAAGTTTGCTGTAGGCAGCATGTAATTGGATTTATATATTTAATCCATTCAATTTGTCTGTATATTTTAACTGGGGAACTTAAACCACTTACATTCAACATTGTTATTGATAGGAGAAGACTTACTCCTGTCACCTTTTAAATTGTTGCCCAATTGGTTGCATACCCTTATTTCCTCTTCTATTATTTACCTTCATATATTTTTAAATTCTTTAAATTTTTATTTTTTATTATACTTTAAGTTCTAGGGTACATGTGTGCAAAGTTCAGGTTTGTTACATATGTATACATGTGCCATGTTGGTGTGCTGCACCCATAAACTGATCATTTACATTAGATATATCTCCTAATGCTACCCCTCCCCCCACACCAAAACAGGCCCCGGTGTGCAATGTTCCCCACCCTGTGTCCAAATGTTGCCATTGTTCAGTTCCCAACTATGAGTGAGAACATGTGGTGTTTGGTTTTCTGTTCTGGCAATAGTTTGCTGAGAATGATGGTTTCCAGCTGCATCTATGTCCCTACAAAGGACATGAACTTATCCTTTTTAATGGCTGCATAGTATTCCATATGCAGTGGTGTATATGTGCCATATGCAGTGGTGTATATGTGGTGTATATGTGCCACATTTTCTTAATCCAGTCTGTCATTCATGGACATTTGGGTTGGTTCCAAGTCTTTGCTATTGTGAATAGTGCCACAATAAACATACATGTGCATGTTTCTTTATTTCAGCATGATTTATAATCCTTTGGGTATATCCCCAGTAATGGGATGGCTGGGTCAGATGGTGTTTCTAGTTCTAGATCCTTGAGGAATCACCACATTGTTTTCCACAATGGCTGAACTAGTTGACAGTCCCAGCAACAGTGTAAAAGTGTTCCTATTTCTCCACATCCTCTCCAGCACATGTTGTTTCCTGACTTTTTAATGATCACCACTCTAACTGGTG
>NW_012120744.1:88647-91427 GCF_000951035.1 Colobus angolensis palliatus | reverse complement strand
TTCTTGTAAATTTGTTTGAGTTCTTTGTAGATTCTGGATATTAGCCCTTTGTCAGATGAGTAGATTGCAAAAATTTTCTCCCATTCTGTAGGTGGTCTGATCACTCTGATGGTAGTTTCCTTTGTTGTGCAGAATCCTTTTAGTTTAATGAGATCCCATTTGTCAATGTTGGCTTTTGTTGCCATTGCTTTAGGTGTTTTAGACATGAAGTCCTTGCCCATGCCTATGTCCTGAACAGTATTGCCTAGGTTTTCTTCTAGAGTTTTTATGGTTTTAGGTGTAACATTTAAGTCTCTAATGCATCTTGAATTAATTTTTGTGTAAGGTGTAAGGAAGGGATCCAGTTTCAACTTTCTACGTATGACTAGCCAGTTTTCCTAGCACCATTTATTAAATAGGGAATCCTTTCCCCATTTCTTGTTTTTGTCAGGTTTGTCAAAGATCAGATGGTTGTAGATTTGTGTATTATTTCTGAGAGCTCTGTTCTGTTCTATTGGTCTATATCTCTGTTTTGGTACCAGTATCATGCTGTTTTGGTTACTGTAGGCTTATAGCATAGTTTGAAGTCAGGTAGCGTGATGTCTCCAGCTTTGTTCTTTTGGCTTAGGACTGTCTTGGCAATGTAGGCTCTTTTTTATTTCCATATGAACTGTAAGGTAGTTTTTTCCATTTCTGTGTAGAAAGTCATTGGTAGCTTAATGGGGATGGCATTGAATGTATAAATTACCTTGGACAGTATGGCCATTTTCACGATATTGATTCTTCCTATCCATGAGCATGGAATGTTATTCCATTTTTTTGTGTCCTCTTTTATTTCATTGAGCAGTGATTTGTAGTTCTTCTTGAAGAGGTCCTTCACATCCCTTGTAAATTGGATTTCTAAGTATTTAATTCTCTTTGTTGCAATTGTGAATGAGAGTTCACTCATGATTTGGCTCTCTGTCTGTTATTGGTGTATAAGAATGTTAGCGACTTTTGCACATTAATTTTGTATCCTGAGACTTTGCTGAAATTGGTTATCAGCTTAAGGAGATTTGGGACTGAGACAATAGGGTTTTCTAAATAGACTAATAAAGAAGAAAAGAGAGAAGAATCAAATAGATGCAATAAAAAATGATAAAGGGGATATCACCACCGACCCCACAGAAACACAAACTACCATCAGAGTATACTATAAACACCTCTATGCAAATAAACTAGAAAACTGAGAAGAAATGGATAAATTCCTGGACACATGCACTCTCCCAAGACAAGACTAAACCAGGAAGAAGATGAATCCCTGAATAGACCAAAAACAGGCTCTGAAATTGAGGCCATAATTGATAGCTTACCCACCAGAAAAGTCCAGGACCAGACGGATTCACAGCCGAATTCTACCAGAGGTATAAGGAGGAGCTGGTACCATTTCTTCTGAAATTATTCCAATCAATAGAAAAAGAGGGAATCCTCCCTAACTCATTTTATGAGACCAACATCATCCTGATACCAAAGCCTGGCAGAGACACAACAATAAAAGAGAATTTTAGACCAATATCCCTCAAGCACATCGATGCAAAAATCCTCAATAAAATACTGGCAAACCGGATTCAGCAGCACATCAAAAAGCTTATCCACCATGATCAAGTGAACTTCATCCGTGCAATGCAAGGCTGGTTCAACATGTGCAAATCGATAAATGTAATCCAGCATATACACAGAACCAAAGATAAAAACCACATGATTATCACAATAGATGCGGAAAAGGCCTTTGACAAATTTCAACAGCCCTTCTTGCTAAAAATTCTCAATAAATTTGGTATTGATGTAACATATCTCAAAATAATAAGAGCTATTTGTGAAAAACCCACAGCCAATATCATACTGAATGGGCAAAAACTGGAAAAATTCCCTTTGAAAACTGGCATAAGACAGGGATGACCCCTCTCACCACTCCTACCTTTATATATTTTTTTGTACCGATAGTGTTTGATTCCTTTCTCTTTCTCAGTTGATTATCTGTTTTACCAGTGGGTTTTTATTTTCTTTTTTATTAATATTAGGTATCATCCTTTTATTCCACATACAGAACTTCTTTAAACATTTCTTTTAAAGTCATTCTAGTGGTTATGATTTCCTTCAGGTTTTGCTTTTCTGAGAAAGACTTTATTTGTCCTTCATTTCTGAAGTGGTAGGTATCGTATTCTTGGCTAGCAGCTTTTATTCTTTCAGCACTTTGAATATATCCTGTGCTCTCCTGGCCTATAAGGTCCTGCTGAGAAATTCACTGTTAGTATCATGAAGACTACCTTATATGTGACTTGACCCTGTTACTATATTTAGAATTCTGTCTTTGATTTTTGACTACGAGTCTTCTAGAAAACCTTTTTGAGTTGAATCTATTTGGGGTTTCCTTGAGTTTCCCATATCTGAATGTCTCTATCTCTTGCAAGACTTGGAGACTATCAACTATTATTCCATTAAATCGGTTTTCTATGCTTTTCCCTATCTCTTCTTCCGGAACTCCCCAAAATAGAGTATTTGGGTGCTTTATAATGTTCCACATGTCATGTAGGCTTTCTTCATTTTTTTATTTTTGTCTGACTGGTTTATTTTAGAAGACGTGTCACCACATTTAGAATTGTTTTCTTCAGGCCGGGCGTGGTGGCTCAAGCCTGTAATCCCAGCACTTTGGGAGGCCGAGATGGGCAGATCACAAGGTCAGGAGATCGAGACAATCCTGGCTAACACGGTGAAACCCCGTCTCTACTAAAAATACAAAATACTAGCCGGGTGAGGTGGCG
>NW_012120744.1:80141-85742 GCF_000951035.1 Colobus angolensis palliatus | reverse complement strand
AACAATCTACATTTCGTGATCTTTCCACAAGCTTCTAGAATAGAATCTAAACTTTGTAATCTCGCAATTTAATATTGCTTGAAATCCTTGAGGTTGGCCTCCCAAATTGCAATCAGGTACAGAACATAAAAACTTCCTTCTTTTTTTTTTTTTTTTTTTTTTTTTTAGTTCTGATTTCCTTCTTGTTGATGCTCTTGACTCAGGGAGTCACTGGAGGATGCCTCACTCTTCTCACTGCCATTGGTGCTTTCCAGAGGATTATGACCGAGTGTGCTTCCTCCCTATTACCTAAAAGTTGCCGAAACAGTTCCACAAATAAGTGTAAGGTATCTGGCCACATTTTATCATTTAATCCTTAATGGTTACTCCTGCTTACACACACACACACACACACAAACACACACAACCAAGGTTTTATCAATGGGAACAATTTCTTTATCTTAGATCTCTAACCCTCAGTTTATAAGAATTTGAAACCATTTCAAGAGACTTCGCAAGAAACGAAGGCCATTTTATGGACTAGCTTCTCCATGAACCAAATCCCTATTAACGACTTCATCCTTTTCTCTAAAGTGAAAGCCTTCACTAAAATCTCTTTTTAAAAATTCCCACTATTTTATTTGAACATTAGTATTGGTACAGCTGGTAGGCCCTACTATCATAGTAACCAACTACGTGTTGTGACTGACAACTAATTGTTAGGTGTCAACTTATTAGATAAGACTATTTCAGTTGCAAGCAACATGAAAACAATTTAAGGCTGGGTGGGCGCGGTGGCTCATGCCTATAATCTCAGTACTCTGGGAGGCCGAGGCGGGTGGATCATGAGGTCAGGAGATCGACACCATCCTGGTTAACATGATGAAACCCCGTCTCTACTAAAAAATACAAAAAATTAGCCTGGTGTAGTGGTGGGCGCCTATAGTCCCAGCTACTCGGGAAGCTGAGGCAGGAGAATGGGGTTAACCCAGGAGGTGGAGCTTACAGTGAGCTGAGATCGTGCCACTGAACTCCAGGCTGGGCAACAGAGCAAGACTCCATCTCAAAACAAATAAACAAAAAAAACAAACAAAAAAACATAAATAAATGATTTAAACAGACTTCAGGGGAAAATAAAGGCTGGCTAATAACAATGTGCAGAGACCCAAGCAAAGTCACTGGGATATAGTCCGTCTCTTTACGGATTGGATTTTTTATATTCTATCTTGACTTTCTTCTCTAACAGCATTTCTCAACATTATGAGACTCATCTCAAGGCTTCTGTCAACTAGTTTAGCAACCCTGGTGAAGATAGAAATGATCTTTCCTAATAGCTCCAGCAAAGGCCTGAAACTGAGTGGTATTGGCCTTTTTGAGTTACAAGACCATCCATGGTTCATAGGTCAATTGTTTTGTTCAAAGGAATAATATGCCCTGAATGAGAAGGCTTGATTCTCCTTAAATCGTGTATAGTTGAAATTAGCTATACGCAAACCACATGAACTGAGTGAAGAGAAAGAAGGCATTCCACATTAGAAAACTGAGGTGCAGGCCAGGGGTGGTAGCTCACACCTGTAATCCCATCACTTTGGGAGGCCGAGGTGGGTGGATCACCTGAGGTCAGGAGTTCAAGACTAGCCTGATCAACGTGGTGAAACCCCGTCTCTACTAAAAATACAAAAATTAGCAAGGTGTGGTGGTGCATGCCTATAATCTCAGCAACTTGGGAGGCTGAGGCATGAGAATTGCTTGAACCCAGGAGGTGGTGGTTGCGGTGAGTCAAGATCGTGCCATTGCATTCCAGCCTGGGCAATGAGAGCAGAAGTCGGTCTCAAAAAAAAAAGGAAAAGAAAAGAAAGAAAAAAAGAAAACTGAGGTGCACATAATAAAAAAATGAAAGAAATGGTAATGGACAATAGGCAACTATGTTCACCAGTGTTGATAAAACTCCTATTTTATTATCTTCACCTTTTCTTTACCAATCAATAAATTGTATTGTTTACAGATGAGGAAGGAAAAGGAAAAAATAGAAAAGAAAAAAATTAAAGTTCAAATTCCTGCTTACAAGATGTTCTCAATTCATATCTCTGTGGCCAAGATTGTACCCTGTCCTTTGCACTGCCTTTGAAAAGACACACACATAATTTCATTAAACATGTTTTCACCTCTCCCAGCATTTGGCCTTTGCAGCTTTATATCATCAGTGTAAATATTATAGGAATTGGAATGACTGTTTGCACAGGGAAGAAATCCTGGTATTGTGTGCTGGTGGAATATCAATTCTAGAGACAAACAGAATATAACGTCAGCATGTTACCTTAATGCCTCAGCAAATATCACACTTTCTGAAGAACATCATAAACAGATATCTCTTCCACATTAGAAACCCTCTTCCAGGTTAAGAAGTGTGAGAACATTTCCCATGGTATCTTCATTACGCATAGTAGAAAACTGTTAAGAAAAGTGTCTTTTTTTTTTTTTAATTTTTATTGTTAGAGGAATGAGCACAGAGCTTCCATGCCTTTCATGGTTGCACCTTCCTCCAGAAACCTCCAATTGTCCAGCTCTCCGGAAGCTCTGAGAAACAGTTTTTTGTAAGTTTATAGAATACAACATCTTGGTAAGAGTTGAAGATTTATTTCTCTTCTTCATTGACACCTTTGTTTACTGTTAAGTATAAGATACAGAGGAAGGAAGTATAGGCTTGTGAGGACAATCCAAACACTAGTCCCAGATCTGCTAAGGTCTACATGTGTAACTACTACAAGAAATTCTAACAGTCAGTATTTCAGTCTCTTCATATTAACAGATAGTAATAACTCACATTTTTATAACATGGTTCTTATAAGAATGAAATATTGCTATGACCACCCACTGAAAAATTATAAAGTCTTTTATAAAGGGAAGGCAGCACTTTATTGCTCTTGCTATTATTTTATCATCTACAATTTTACCATAATTTCTATATATGATAACATAAACCTGTTTCCTCCAATCTTAACAGTCATAAATTCCATTTCATAGCCTCTAAATGGATGCTGGTAACCCCTAAATCTATCTCTTCTTTCCCAAACTCTCTTATTAGAGTTAAATGCATATAGTCAACTAGTAACTTAACATATCCACTGACATATCTGATGGGGGACTTTCATACTCAACATGTTCCAAGCAAAATTTGATGCTGTTCCTCTAATCTTTTCTCTCCTCCCATCATCTCCCTTGTAATAAATTGAACTGAAAATCACCAGTTGCTCAGGTCAAAAATCTGTCATTCATCAGTAATCATTTCTCTTCACCTTATATATCTTATTCATCAGCAAGATCTCAAAATATATCTACAGCATAATATCTTGTCACCACCTTCACTAAACCACTCTAGGAAAGCCTTCCTTCTTCCACATTTACCCTCCTGGAAGGCTACATCTAAGAAAAGCAGGTTCAGGTGGTTCACTTTGCATTGCCATATTTTGCAGCATGTGTTACTCTTTCCAAACCAGCTATTTTGACAGCTGGGCCAGGAATTAGATATTTCTTTCTTTCTTTCTTTCTTTTTTTTTTCCTGTGAGACAGAGCATCATTCAGCTGCCCAGGCTGGAGTGCAGTGGTGCAAACTTGGCTCACTTCAACCTCCACCTCCCCAGGTTGGAGAGATTATCCTGCCTCAGCCTCTCAAGTAGTTGGGACTACAGGTGCACACCACCAGGCCTGGCTAATTTTTATATTTTTAGTAGAGATGGTTGGCCATAATCACCATGTTGGCCAGGCTGGTCTCCATCTTATGACCTTGTCATCCATCCACCTCAGCCTCCCAAACTGCTGGCATTATAGGACTGAGTCACTGCGCCCGACCAAGAGATTTCTTAAACAAAGGTTCTGCTCAGTAAAAGTACTCTATATTTGATAATGACACATTTCACTAAAAGAATTAGGACTGCTGCTTAGGGAGTTTTACTGTGAAAGGGAGTCAGGAATATTGACAACAGAATCCAAGCAAGTCCACTGGAAAGGCAATGAAATAAGAACATTGAGTGGGAGAATGATGTGTGTATGCCTGTGTGTATATGTGTGTGTATGTGGTGTGCATGTATTATATCAGTATGTGTGACATTAAAAGAGAGACAGAAACGTAGTTTAGCCATTGCATCCTTGGGAAAGAGAACTGCTAGGATAGTCTTGTAAACTGAGAGTCTCTAATTTAAGAATCTTTGTTACACAACTTTTGAAAGTGTTTGTTCTTTGTCTTTTGTGTTTCTTAAATCATCTTTAACTGAGGTAACCAAAACAAGTCCATGTTCTTTGTAGCTTGAAAAAAATGATCAAAAATAGCTATTTCAGGTGGTTTTTGAGTAACATATCTTTGGAGAAGCTTGGAGGTTATGGAAATAGCAATGGTGCAAATGTGGAGGGGATAGCAAGTGGTAGCCCATGATTTGTCTGTGAAGCTGATGATCTCTTGTATAAAAGATGTCCCTGCCAAAGCAAAGTTTTGACTACAGTTTTGGAATTCTTTCAGTGTGTTAAGTAACAGAGACACAGTAGAAATAAAGTTTGCTTCTCATACCTCTAAATTACTACATAAGGAAAAATACAAAAAAAGAAGAAAAATAATTGTGTTATATAAAATTATTTTATATTTTCTTCTTCTAACTGGTGCTCTAAGCTAGCTTTAAACTAGCACTTAAGACATGCACAGCACAATTAAAACAACCCAAAACACTGAAGTCTAAAGGTGATAAAATTTCCTGGTCAAGATCATGGTCAAGGTCTCTAACAGTGAGGGTCAGGCACTTAGAAATTTGAATGAGATTACTCAGGAAGAATTGAAAGTGTATGAGAAGTTGAAGAATCCCATCAGCTCTGAATATATCAGTACAACTAGAGCAAATCAGAATGCCCTATGAGCCTGGGAACAATGTCAATAAACCAGATTAACAAACAAAGAAATTTAGCAAGAATTGTATATAATCTTTTAAAGCAAGCCATTAAACAATTAGGTAAATATAAACTTTAACGGTTCCAGATGTAAAAGCTTAGCAAATAGGTAAATATTACATTGAGATGATTGATTGCTTGCTTGGTGGAAACACATGGGGAAATAACAGACTGTTCAGTGTGTTCATGTGAACAGCTCTCTATAGCTTTAATATCTTCTTGGGTTAACGAATGCAAATCAGTCCCAGTGGTGACCCACACGTCTCAGCACTGGAGAATTAATAGACGACCAGCTATGGGAGGAAAGAGTGGAATTGGACATATCACATGCATCTGGTTGATTCACTCCTGCCTTAAAGTCCCAGGCAGGATGCAAACACAATACCAAACAAAATGTGCACTGCCATGCATTTAGGGGAAGCTGTTAGAAGTTAAAATATCAGGCCAGGCACGGTGGCTCATGTCTGTAATCCCAGCACTTTGAGAGGCTGAGGCAGGAGGATCACGAGTTCAGGAGATTGATACTATCCTGCCCAACATGGTGAAACCTTGTCTCTACTAAAAACACAAAAATTAGCTGGGCGTAGTGGTGCATGACTGTAGTCCCAGCTACTTAGGAGGCTGAGGCAAGAGAATCGCTTGAACCAGGGAGGCAGAGGTTGTAGTGAGCCGAGATCGTGCCACTGCACT
>NW_012120744.1:68388-79831 GCF_000951035.1 Colobus angolensis palliatus | reverse complement strand
TGCTAATAAGAGAGAAAAACTACAAAATATTAACCACAAAATCCCAAAGGCCTTAAATATAGCAATGGTGTATTGTTCACTCAGGCTGTACTAAGAAAAAAAAAACATGTAGGGACTTTTATTAATTCAATTAGTAGGTAGCTCAAGTCATGTTTCCTGACAGCCTGTTGGGTGGAACTATCACAAGGCTTTGCCATATTGCAAGGTGGCAGATAAATGCCAAATGAAATAAAAGGGGAACATCATTGTTTCTGTTTTCTGTTTTATTGCCATTCTGTTCCCCATCTCTCCCCTGACTGTCTTTTCATAGAACACATTCAACCCTTCCCCAAGGGAGATAGCCCAGATGTTTCTGCTTATCTTGCTCTAAGTTTGGAATACGTAGGTGAGGTATGGAGAGTCCCTACATAGTCATTACCATTGTTTTCTCTTGGTCTCAAGGTGAATTAACCTAAAAAAAAAAAAAAAGAAGTTATCCCACCAAATCTAATGTGTAACAGTAGTAGGATTGAGGTAGCTACAATGAATATATCTAACTAGAGAGAAAAAAGCACATACAGATTCTGAAAGCTCACTGGGCAGATGTCATGTCTGCCCCCACCCTGGAGAGGGAAACTGCTCATCAGACCCTCACCCTGAGAGTGACTTCACTGTCTACAGTTTTTTTCCTTTCTGAAATTCTTTCTCTATTTTCTCTTTATCATAACTGACATTGAGTTTAGGAAATAAACTCTTCTTTTTTTTCTTTTATTATACTTTAAGTTCTAGGGTACATGTGCATAACGTGCAGGTTTGTTACATATGTATACTTGTGCCATTGTGTAGCTTTCTCTTTGCCATAAAACCCTGGGGCCTCGATGCTTGTTTAGTTACAGTCTCTTTTAATCCAGATTCTAAAACCTGGTTACTGTGATTTGTTTGTATTCTCTTGTATCCACATCATGTACCAGTAACTATGCCTACAGGTTTTGTTGTTGTTGTTCCTGTTTTAGATAGGGTCTCTCTCTGTCACCCAGTCTGGATCATGGCTCACTGAAGCCTCAACTTTCCAGGCTCAAGCCATTCCCCAGCCTCAGCCTCCTGAGTAGCTGGGACTACAGGTGTGTGTCACCACATGCAGCTAATGTTTGTATATTTTGTAGAGCTGGGGTTTCACATGTTGCCCAGGCTGGTCTTCAACTCCTGAATTCAAACGATCTGCCCACCTTGGCCTTCCAAAGGGCTGGGATTGCTGGTGCGAGCCACTGCACCTGGCCAACCTACTGTTTCATTACAGTTACATTTCTCATGATGAATATGTTTGGCTCTTCATTTTCCACTTTCTCCTTCTTCTCCCTCCCCTTGCCTTTTTCACTCACTTAGTGGAATTAATGGTAGGCACCTTGAGGTTATATAACCAGAAGAGTTAAAAGAGCCGCATCACTATCATAAACTTTTCCTCTAATAATTTTTTAAACTGAGAAAAATTTACTGGGTACCACTCCTTAGTATGAACTTTGCTTTGAGGCAATTTAATTAATTGGAAGATTTTGCTAAATATTTGTTACTCAAAGTCATTCTCATTCTAGTTTCTGCCTCTTTGCCATTGAAAGTTACCATTAGGACATATGCCTAATGCATGCAGGGCTTAAAAGCTAGATGACGGGTTGATGGGTGCAGCAAACCACCATGGCACATGTATGCCTATGTAACAAACCTGCATGTTCTGCACATGTATCCCAGAACTTAAAGTAAAATTTAAAAAAAAAGTGGCATTTCTGATAGTGCAACTTCACTAATTTCTGAGATTTCTCTAGTCCCTTTCATTTCTGGTCAGAAAATTGACAATCCGTCCGTGAGTTCAGCTTTTTCCTGCAGTGACTCCCTGATGCAGCTGAAAACAAATAAAGCCCACTACTAATGTTCTTTGCAAAGCTATTTGTCCATAGCTAAAGGTTCATTAATCTGTGACTTGCCTTCCAATTTTCCACAGGCGACAGTATTACCTAATATTTTGCCATTTTATTACTTGGATCACTGCCTTTTCAGGGTTTTATATTGGTTTTTCACCATTATTCTCAATTACTAAGCCTAACAATTAAGCTAAGGGCATACATTTTAAGCTTTTTTCTTTTGTTTGTTTCTGTAGTTTGTCCTCCTTTCTCCTCCTTCTCCTTCCTTCTCTTCTTCACTTCCTCTTATGCTTCTCCTCCTCCTCCTTTTTCCTTCTGCTTCTTATGAATAATTAATCCAGATAGAAAGGCTATGCTGTAATTGCAAACAATACCAGTGTATCAGAGGTTTTATAAAGTAGTCTGTGCATGGCACTGATGGCTGGCAAGGGAAACTTTTTCTTGCTTATGCTATGTTCTATCACCTTGTGCCTCCACCATTTTACACAACAATTGGCCTATTTGGTTGTCATAAAAGAGAAGGAGAGACTAGAGGACAATACTTGTTTGCCTCTAGGATTATTTTTGCTGACTCGAGTCAGTAAATATAAGTAAGTAAATGTGCTTACATTTACTTTCCAGCACAGCCCTAGGGCCAAGCATCATGGCTCTATAGGGTGGTTGAAAATTTAGAGGTGCAAATGGAGTATGTGGTAAGCATTGCAGTCTCGCAGTGGACTCAGTGGTGCCTGTTAAGTGTTAGAAGGTATGTGATCATTATCATGTGACTAAGAGACTTTTGATCCCTTTTAATAACTAGATATAACTATAGTAGATAAATTACATTCATAGCTGACCTGGAAAGGAATCAGCTAGAATTTGCTTGCTGTAGGAATTGTTTGGAAGGATAACCAAGAAAGGAAATCTTCTCATTTGGGATAATATTTTAGTGCATAATCCCCATAAAATTATCATAGCCCTTTGTCCAGAGAACAGTTCAAGGCAGAAAGGTGGACATTTACAGGTGAATAATTCACACCAAACAATGGTCTTAGAAAATAGCTCTGCACAACAGGCCCACTATAACAGGGCACGTCTCTGTTGTGACCAATGAAGCCAATTTAGTCCTGCTCCTGACTTTTGAATATGAGACACAGAGAGAGGCCGTCACCAGAAAACAGAGAAGCAATACTGGAACCCTACATCCTGAAATATATCTTATGATACATCTCCATTTCCTGAGATAAAGTGTTTCTATTTCTTGCAACTTGAAACATCCTGACTCATAGAAAAAGTGGATATGTGCAAATGATGAAGATATTGTATCCCCCAGAAGTCAGATATTAAAGTCTCACCCCCAACGTGGCTATTTGGAGATAGGGCTTTTTAGGAAGCCAGTTAGGTTAAATGAGGTCATACAGGTGGGTTCCTAATCCTATACGACTGGTGCCCTTGTACGTAGAGGAAACTACACTAGATATTTTTCTTTTCTTTGTTTCTTTTTGAGACAGAGTTTCCCTTTGTCATGCAGGCTGGAGTGCAATGGCATGGTCTCAGCTCCCTGCAACAGCACGATCTCAGCTCACTGCGACTTCTGCCTCCCAGGCTCAAGTGATTCCTGTTCCTCAGCCTCCCAAGTAGCTAGAATTATAGGCACATGCCACCATGCCCAACTAATTTTTGAATTTTTAGTAGAGACGGGATTTCATCATGATGGCCAGGCTGGTCTCGAACACCTGGCCTCAGGTGATCCACCCACCTCAGCCTCCCAAAATGCTGGGATTACAGGTGAGAGCTACCGCATCCGGCCTAGACGAGATATTTTTCTTTCTCTGTGCACACAAAGGAAAGGGCATGAGAGGACTCAGCAAGAAGGTGGCTGTCTACAAACAAGAAAGAGAGACCTCACTAGAAATAAATGCTGACGGCACCTTGGTCTAAGACATTCAGCCTCCAGAAATTGGAGAAAATAAATTTCTGTTGTTTAAGTCTGGCAGTTGATGGTATCTTGATATAGCAGCCTGAGAAGAGTAAAACAGCATGTATTCTTTACTGAGGCTCCTTGGTATGAACACACTATGCCTACTGCTAATTGTTTTTCTTTTGTCTAAGAGCCTCTTATTCAAACGTTTTCAGTTCCATAACAGAAGTATTACTTTATTCCTTTTTGCCTTGGCAAGTTTTTGTAGTTTAATGGTTTGAAGATCAACAAAGACAATACATAGGCTTTACAAATCAGTAACAGTAAGAAAAAATAAATTATCAATATTTTACTAATCTTCATGGAAGCTGGTGTGGAAAATTGAGGCAATTATATGAAACAAATGGCCCCTGATAGTTGCAATACTTGCAAGTTTTTTGTTTACTCTTATTTTTTGAAAGTTTTGTCTAGAACTGTTTTTAATAAACTTTTAATCATTTTAATAATAATTAAACTTATAAAACATATTTTGAGCATTTATTATATGTCAGAGTTCTAGGTGCTGAGGAGTAATTAGTGAACAAAATAGACACAAATTTATACTTTCACAAAGGTTGGTAAGAGTAGGCAGGTAATAAATTAGATATGCTAAATATTTGATATGCTATGTAGTGATATGTGCTGCCATGTTGGAAAGGAGATTTGAGTGGGAGGAATTATAATTTAACTGAAGATAACATTTGAGCAGAAAATCTGGAGGAGATATGAGATAGTCAACCACGTATCTGAGGGGAAGATCTTTCCAGGCAGAAGGAACAGCAAATTCACACATGTGAAAAGAAAACATGTTGATGAGTTTAAGAAGTAACAAAGTCAGCATGGCTGGAGGAAGGTGATGGGAATGGGGATCAGAAAGGTGATCAGCTGGGTCCTGGTTAATTGAAGGATTTGTCTTTTCACGTCAGAGAGGTAGAAGTCACTGAAGAATATTGAGCAAAGCTATGACATAATCTGACATATTTTAACAAGACAACTCTGGCTGCTGCATTGAGAAGAACAGACTAAAAGATGCCAAGATAACAGACAGGAAGACCAGTTAGGAAACAACCAAAGTGACAAAGGAGTGAGATGATGGCACCTTGGATCAGAAGCATCCTAGTGGAGGTATTGGAAAGTTGCCTGATTCTGGATACATTTTGTAGACAGAGCCACTAGCCGGTGCTGACTTACTGAATACAAAGTGTGACAAAAAGAGGGGTATTAAGGGTTATTCCAAGGTTTTTGGTCTGGACAAATGTAAGGAGGGGTTGTCATTCGCTGAGACGGGCTAAGTGAGAAGCTACACATATGTTGGATGCAAGAGGAATTAGCAGTTTCTTTTCGACCATGTTAAGTTTGAAATATTGAAGATTGAATATTCTGTATCTGTGTGGCGATGTCAGATGAGTAGTTCAAGATTTGAGTCTGAAATTGAGGGAATGAGACACAATCATTTGAATGGTGTCAGTAAATAAAAGATATTTAAAATTGCGGCACAGATGATACCCACAAAGGAAGGGTGTGTAGATAAGTAAGAGAAAAAAATTCAAGGAATAACTAGAGATTCTGATTAGATGCAGCAACTTTTATGAAGCTATTGTCAAATATTTTATTTTAGCACTTGTTGATTATATCTTGTTTTATCCAAACAAATTTATAGAATAACACTGGACATTTACTTCCTTACTTATAGTAAGTCTTTCTTTATTGCATAAAAACTTAAGTTGATTGTAGTATGTCTCTCTTTTACAATATGGAGAATTTTTATATCTTTAAGTTTACTGACTTCCTTAACTTTCCAAAAAATATTATTTTTCACTCTTTCAAACATCATCATTCTCGATTATCAAGTCTATTGTTGATATTTCTGAATGTTATTCTGTGAAATCAAACAAATAAAATGTTTCCGTATTCTAATTCTTTGAAGCGAAATAGTACCTTTCTGCATCATTACAAATCCAGAAAGAAGATTACTTGTTCATAATAGGGACATGAATATCATTGTTAAGTGAATAGATTCAGATGTAAAAGAAGAGAGAGTTCATGAATAAAGAAGTGGACAGAGCTGATAGGAGGTTGTTTTGATCTGATTACAATTAATTGGAAGAGAAGACCCTACATTGATCAAGACTTAATTTCAGTAGGTGTTGAAATAAAATGTCTGTTATTATATATAACAAATTATATAAAATAATTTGCAATTATGATAGCTCTGTAACTGCTTCTGTTCAGGACAATAATCATATAGCCCTATGTCCTCTTATTCATGTATGAAGAAGTGAGGGTGGAGAGACAATCTGGACAGCCTTCCTCTGACCAGGCTTTTGTCCAGTGTTAATTTGGTAACAGAGTCTGCCTGAAGTCAAATTTAATGCTATGTACACTATCCTGATAAGTAATTGGAAATATTACTAAAATGTTGTGGATTCATTAATTATCTAACACATTTTTACTGAGTGACTTGTGTATGCTCACTGGTCTTCTAAATGTTAAGAATTTAGCAGTGAACTAGACATACAGTCTGCGCCCTCAAGGAGCTTGCATCTTAGTAGGCAATAAACAAAGAAATATATAAATGAAAAATGTCAGATATGATGTGTGTTAAAGAGAAAATACAGAAGGTTAAAGGGATAGAGACAGAGACAGCAGTAGGTAATAGACAATGTGTTTTATGCAGAGATCAGAAAACACCTCTCTGAGAAGATACTTGAACGATGACCTAAATGATGACGTGATCTAGCACCTACACACACTGGGGCAAGATTGGTACAGAAAGAGGAGAATGTAGGTGTAATAAATGTGTAAGGATTCATTCATTCATTTAATAATAAACACTCACATAATAATAGACGCTAGATGCTACATTTCAAAGAATACAGTGTCAGTCCTTGAAGAACTTACGTTCTACTGGTCTGGTGAGCACTTTTATGAAGGTCTATTATTAAATATCAACAACTTATTACCAGAACTAGAAGGCAGTGTGAGTGGAGTTTTGAGCAGCATTTCTTTTTCATTAAGGATAACAGGTCTTATGCTCATCAGGAATGGCTAGGTCATTGTCCCACTTCTACATTTTTTCTCTGTTCCTTTCTGTTATTTGTCCATATTTATATGAATGTTGCAGAGATCTACACACTCTGTGTGCTATCTTTTCAGTGTCCAGTTACTCCGTTGCTATGACATTGATGCCCTTTGCCATTTATTTTATTCTTCCATGTCATATACACTTTGAACCTCATGCAAACCGTACACTTTCAAGACACTCTTTCTTGTGTACTTTCAGTTTTCTGACCAATGTAACTTACTAACTTGTCTTTTCCTCAATATCATCTGCTGCTGCTTCTCTGATACTTTTTTTAAAAACTGAAATTTTAGAATATTTTTAAGTGGCCAGAAAAGTTCTGAAGTGTAGAGGGTATAATCAATATCTCACATTAGTATGTTACAATTGAAACAGTAAGTGAAACAATATTTATACATAATTAAATAAAATTCATGTTTCTTTTAGGTTCCGTTAGACTTTACCTATTGTTTCTTTCCTGTTCCTTGATTCCACCCAGTAGTAGATCACATTCCATCTAGTTGTTAAGTCTCTGTAGGCCCCTCTTTATTGTTACAATATCTCAAACTTTTCTTGGGTCTGATAACCTTGACAATTTTTAAAAGTGCCCCCAGGATGTTTTGGAAAATACTTCTCAATTTGTATCTGTCTGATGCTTTTGCCCATGACTAGACTGGGTTTGTGGGTTTAGGGAGGAAGATTAGAGGTAAAAAAGTGCCACTGTCTTTACATCAAGAGTACATCAGTATGACTTGCTATTGATGTTAACCTTGATAACCTGACTGAGATGGTATTTGTCAGGTTTCTCCATTGTAAAGTTACTCTTCCCTTCCCCTTTACATACAATACTGTACTCTTTGTAAGCAAGTGACTATGCACAATCCACACTTAATGAATGGGAAGATATGTTCCAGCTACTTAAAGGCAAAGCATCTATCAAAATTATATGGAATTTATCTGCACAGATTTCTATCTATCTATCTATCTATCTATCTATCTATCTATCTATCTATCTATCTATCTATCTATCTATCTCTGTCTGTCTGTCTATCTATCCATCCACTCATCCATCCATCTATTCAGTTGTTTACTTATATCAGTATGAACTAATGGATATTAGTTAATTTTTTCATGGGTTTATTATTTTTACCATCTTGTTCCATTTCATAACACAGAAGACTTCCTGATTTTTGCCTATTTTTCTTTTTAAAATGTGCCTTTTGTTTGTCAGAGAAAGCCAGCATATTCTTTGAGGCAGGAGGTATGCAGTTACTTTGACCTTTGGGGCTTTAGCAGTATTCTCAAATTATTTGTTCAGCCTGTGAGGGGGAAAAACTCTGCCAGTATTTTCTTTAGGGACCCAGGAGAGGTGAATAGCTGAATTAGGTGTCAGGAGGAAAGTGAACAGCATTGAAGTCCCGTGCCTGGTAATTCCCATGACCCAGCTTCTTGAGGCCAGATGTTTAAACCTTCAACTCTTTTTTCCCATTCCTATTATATATTTAGAATGTACTTTTTAAACTCACTTTCAAAATGTTTTGATATCTATTCTCTCTAAATATTTTGAAATCTGGTTTCCACTCCACCATTATACTAGA
This sequence comes from Colobus angolensis palliatus, assembly GCF_000951035.1. NCBI lineage: Eukaryota > Metazoa > Chordata > Mammalia > Primates > Cercopithecidae > Colobus > Colobus angolensis. The sequence continues at coordinate 71,341 of NW_012120744.1, read as the reverse complement.
ATGAAACTCTAAATATTTAATGTTTCTCAACTGCTAAAGTAGCAAAAATCCAAAATTTTAACAATATACTCTGTACCTAATGATTCAGGTTCTTGATGAGTATTGTTTTTTATTGAGAATTCACTGTTTTCTTCACCAGAAATACTGATCAGAGATGTATAATGAGCCCCTATGTGCATCTCATGGTTCCACGTATAGTTCTCTTTGCCATCATTGTGGATCAGCAATAAAGTTCTCATGCCTGTAATCCCAGCACTTTGGGAGGCTGAGGTGGGCAGATCAACTGAAGTCAGGAGTTCAAGACCAGCCTAACCAATATGGTGAAACCCCGTCTCTACTAAATACAAAAAATTAGCTAGGTGCGGTGGCAGGTGCCCGTAATCCCAGCTACTTGAAAGGCTGAGGCAGGAGAATCGCTTGAACCAGGGAGTTGGAGGTTTCAGTGAGTCAAGATTGCACCATTGTACTCCAGCCTGGGCAACAGTGTAAGACTCTATCTCAAAAACAAACAAACAAACAAACAAACAAACAAACGAAAAACACCACCACCACCAACAAAACCCTGTCGTTTTGGTAATAAAGATCAGTATTTGGCCAGGACAGTGACCCCCTTTCTATGAATTTTTTTCCAACTGCATAAGGATTATAGGTTAGGGGTAATACCAGCTCTAAATTTAATATCATTTTTCCTTAATAATGTAGCACTAGGCAATGACTTACAAACTTTCATATTTGCCAGGGAAATAAACTTGTTAATGCACAGAACACTGGATCTGAATCACTTTTATATTATTTAAAAAGTCTTACTTTATATTTTATTTTATTTTTGAGATGAAATCTTACTCTGCCGCTCAGGCTAGAGTGCAGTGACACAATCTTGGCTCACTGAAACTCACTGCAATCTTCGCCTTCCGAGTTCAAGTGATTCTCCTGCCTCAGCCCCCCAAGTAGCTGGGTTTACAGCCACACACAGCCACTCCCAGCTAATTTTTGTATTTTTAGTAGAGATGGCGTTTTACCATGTTGGCCAGGCTGCTCTCAAACTCCTGACTTCAGGTGATACGCCCACCTTGGCCTCCCAAAGTGCTGGGATTACAGGTGTGAGCCACCGCACCCAGCTCGTACCTTATATTTTAGACATCTGAGTATGTACCTTATTTCCTTTAGTAGTTGGGAAATTATTGAAAGGACATTTCATATGTTAATTAGCATCATTTTCTCTATAAAGGCATCCCTATATAGCATTTTACTAGACTGAATGATGTTGTTTCTATGTCACACATTTGTTAGTTGTTAATAGTTGAAGGAAAGCTTTTGCTTCCTGATTTCTTTGTTCCTTCTTTCCTTTTTAGAAAAAAAGCCATTAGGTAATTTAGGTAAATATTCTACCTGCAAGGAGATGTATTATAACCCCTACTCTTTATGTGTGGAATGCACATAATAAATTATTTCCAAAGGGTATAATATGGATAGGGGAAAGAAAGTAAATTTACAGTGAAGCAACCTGGAAAGCTCTATTCCTCATGGGTGATCAAAGTTCACATCCACAGTGGTAAGGCAGGTTGAGTGTGTACCGTTTGATATGATATGATGATAATGCACTTTGTTTCTCTGGTCTCCCTTCTCAAAAGCTGTAACTCCTGTATAATCAGGAGAAATACATCAGGTATATCCCAATTGAGTCAACCCAATCTCTGATCAGATCAATATTCCTTAAAACTGTACATTACATTATAAAGAAGAGACGTCTGGGAAACCATCATAACCAAGAGGAACCTATGAAGACAGGACTGATGACTAAATATAAGATGGTGTCCAAGGTAGGGTTCTAGAACAAAAACAACAAAAAAAGGACATGAACTGAAGACTATAGGAATCTAAATAATGTCTGGACTTTAGATCATAATCATGTATCAATACTGGTTCATTAATTATCATAAACATTCCATACTAATGTATGGTAATAGTAATAGAGGAAACTTGGTATGGGGTTTATGAAGACTGTGTCTACTGTATGCAAAATTTGTGGTAAATTTCAATCTATTTTAAGTAAAAAAGAATGTTTATTACAAAAGGTTTAAAAAAGACATTAGGTAGCTCAAATAGGGCACCTGATGGTGGCCAAAGGCCAAGCAAGGAGAATGTCAGAACGAGGTAGCTGTGGCAGCTGGGACCCACCCAAAGAGACTTCAAAGCAGAGTAACAATATGTTCCAAAGATTGACTGCAGTGAAGGAGATCTAGCCAACGATTAAACATATCTGATTAACAATGGATAATGGAGCCAGGTTTCTCATTTGTTGGAGAAGTGAGGTGCAAATATGGAAAGGAGGAAAGATAGAATGAAGCCTATGGTATTGGACAAATTCACATTAAAGAACATTCTAGAAAATTATTGGTCTAAAATTTTTGAAAATGTGAGAAATTATTTCCTGGAAATCAAGAAAAAGAGAAAGATTGAAAAAAGATTCCATATTTTAAAAGACTAGAGAAATAGGACATCTAGGTGCAGCATAACATCTTTTTGCTCTAAAGGACATATAACAATATGCAGTTCTTTGTTCTAGCCCTGTTATCTACAAAAGAAAAAATAGAAATTAAATAAGGCAAAGTTCCATTTTTCTAAAATTACACTTCATACATACACACACACACACACACACACACACACCATTCTTAAATAATAGATTATAGAGACATTTCAGTTCAAACTACTTAAGAAATATTTAAACATTCAAGTAAAGAGGTTTGATACCTCGGGACAACTGATTTTCTTTCCCCAACCATTCTGATTAATTACGTATTTTTCTCTAATAATTCTTTACTTACACCTCCTGTTCTTCTTGGCTTAGTGAAGTTTTTCTTTTTTCTTGTTTTTTTTTTTTTTTGGTTTGGTTTGTTTTTTCTGGATACCTAAATAAATTGTATCTAATCAATTATTTGATTAAACTCTA
>NW_012120744.1:61823-68338 GCF_000951035.1 Colobus angolensis palliatus | reverse complement strand
TTTTTTTTTTTTTTGGTTTGGTTTGTTTTTTCTGGATACCTAAATAAATTGTATCTAATCAATTATTTGATTAAACTCTAATCAACTTTAAACCGAAGAAAACCACTTCCATGCCAATAGAAATAGATTTTGGCCTATACTCAGGTTCCACATTGGATTCTATCCTTACAAAAAAAATTGTCATTTTTTTAAGTAAGAACCATAGTAATAAAAATAGGAAAGAGACAACCCTATGTCAAAAGAGAGTTAAAAGTTATTTCTACTTCTCTTTCTTCCTTCCTTCTTTTTTTCCCCTCCTTCTTTCCCTCCCTCCCTCGTTATCCTTCCTTCCTTCCTTCCTTCTTTCCTTCCCTCCCTCTCTCCCTTTCTCCCTCCCTTACTTCTTTCCTTTCTTCCCTTCCTCCCTCTGTCACTTACTGGCTTTGTTTTAAATATGTTGCGGTCTAAGATATCATCCAAAATTTCCTCTAATTTCTTAACTTATTTAAACTGAAGGTAGTGACATTTACAATAATAATGTATAGTACAATTAATTAAGCAAGAAAGCTCAAATTATTTTTAATGGTTTTAATCACAGGGTTAAATGTCATGCTCATGAAACTCTCTAAGGAAAGACTCTATCCAAGATCATCTGGGATAGAGAAGGCAGAAATGACTCAGGTTACTCATCAGGGAAGAGTGGCATTCTTTGAATATTTGGCAATAAATTTTATAATAAGCCAATCGTCCAGAAAAAAAGAAACACTCAAGTAATAATTTATTTATAATTAATTTTTAATAGGAGCATATCATAGAATATTTATCTTTTAATGAGAATGGTTTTATGATGTGTTTTAAGCAGCATACTTGAGAGATGTAATTCCAACTAACTTAGCTACTTTCTGAATAGTTCAGTGTACCTAAAATTCTAGAGACTCAGATTTATTCTATTTCTACATTCTAGTGGAAGTGGCCTGGAACTGGAAAGCAGAACTGGCCTTACTACCTTCACTTTATACATCACATGAATTAAGTTGAATTGTTTTGTTTCCAAAGCTACTAATCTCTAGCTGTTATAATGTAGTGAACTAGAGTTTGTATTTGCCTTCTCCTTTCCTCTCACCCTGCTAGGGCTCAGTCCATAAGACTTAGTTTTCCTTGCTTGGAAATAAATTCTCAATAATTTTTTCTTAATACTTTTCATTAACTCTGCAATAAGATATCAAAAATACCACAATTTTGTTGGAATGAAATACTCTCATATCAGGAATATTGTAGTCGCCTTTACTTTTGTATTTGCCTTCATGTAAAATTTATTGAAAATTACTGTTCAGAGTAATTTTCTTAAAATACTGCTTTTGCTACAGCTCACAATTCAGTACTGAGTGCAGAAAATTATCTAAATTTCTATATGGCAATTCCAGTCAATTCTCAAACTGCTTTACCCTTCATTTACAGGTATGTTTTCTCTTGCTCACCTATTTGTTGTCTCAATTTCTAGTCAAAGCAGTTTACTTATGTCCCATTATCTATGTTCCTATTTCTTGTGTCCACATCTCTGTTCATATTATCTCTCCTATTTATTATATGAGCAGCAAAAACTCCTTTCCCACCTCACTTTCCCTCCTTATCAAAATTGTATCAAACATTAATCTTCAACTTAAAATCTTTTCCAACAGCAGAATATGCACTCTTCTCAAGTGCATATGAACACTCTTCATTATAGATTATATCTTAGACCACAAAACAATTCTGAATACATTTAAAAATATTAAAATCATACAAAGTATGGTTTTTGTTTTCTTTTTTTAATTTTTTAAATTATATTTTAAGTTCTGGGATACATGTGCACACTGTGCAGGTTTGTTACATGAGTATACACGTGCCATGGTGGTTGTCTGCACCCATCAACACATCATCTACATTAGTTCTTTTTCCTAATGCTATCCCTCCCCTAGCCCCCCACCCCCTGACAAGCCTGGTGTGTGATGTTCCCCTCTCTGTGTCCATGTGTTCTCATTGTTCAACGCCCACTTATGAGTGAGAACATGCAGTGTTTGGTTTTCTGTTCCTTTGTTAGTTTGCTGAGAATGATGATTTCCAGCTTCATCCATGTCCTTGCAAAGGACATGAACTCATTCTTTATTATGGCTGCATAGTATTCCATGGTGTATATGTGCCACGTTTTCTTCATCCAGTCTATCATTGATGAGCATTTGGGTTGGTTCCAAGTCTTTGCTATTGTAAATAGTGCTGCAATAAACGTACATGTGCATGTGTTTTTATAGTAGCATGATTTGTAATCCTTTGAGTATATACCCAGTAATGGGATTGCTGGATCAAGTGGTATTTCTGGTTCTAGATCCTTGAGGAATTACCACACTGTCTTCCACAATGGTTGAACGAATTTACACCCCCACCAACAGTGTAAAAGTATTCCTATTTCTCCACATCTTCTCCAGCATCTGCTGTTTCCTGATTTTTTAATGATTGCTATTCTAAATAGTATGAGATGGTATCTCATTGTGGTTTTGATTTGCATTTCTCTAATGACCAGTGATTATGCACTTTTTTTTTTTGTATGTTTGTTGGCTGCATAAATGTCTTTTTCTGAGAAGTGTCTGTTCATATCCTTTGCCCACTTTTTGATGAGGTTGTTTATTTTTTTCATGTAAATTTGTTTAAGTTCCTTGTAGATTCTGGATATTAGCCCTTTGACAGACAGGTAGATTGCAAAAAATTTCTCCCATTCTGTAGGTTGCCTTTTCACTCTGATGATAGTTTCTTTTGCTGTACAGAAGCTCTTTAGTTTAATTAGATCCCATTTGTCTGTTTTGGCTTTTGTTGCCATTGCTTTTGGTGTTTTAGTCATGAAATCTTTGTCTGTGCCTGTGTCCTGAATGGCATTACCTAGGTTTTCCTCTAGGGTTTTCATGGTTTTAAGTCTTACATTTAAGTCTTGAATCCATTTTGAGTTAATTTTCCTATAAGGTATAAGGAATTTCAGTTTTCTGCATATGGCTAGCTGGTTTTCCCAACCCATTTATTAAGTAGGGAATCTTTTCTCCATTGCTTTTGTCAGGTTTGTCAAAGATCAGATGGTTGCAGATGTGTTGTGTTTTTTCTGAGACCTCTGTTTTGTTCCGTTGGTCTATATATCTGTTTTGGTACCAGTACCATGCTGTTTTGGTTACTGTAACCTTGAGGTATAGTTTGAAGTCAGAAAGCGTGATGGCTCCAGCCTTTTATTTTAATTTTTATTTTTTTGCTTTGGGATTTTTTTTGTTATATGGGCTCTTTTTTTGTTCCATATGAAATTTAAAGTAGTTTTTCTAACTCTGTGAAGAAAGTCAGTGGTAGCTTGATGGGGATAGCATTGAATCTATAAATTACTTTGGGCCATATGGCCATTTTCACAATATTTATTCTTCCTATCCACAAGCAGGAATGTTTTTCCATTTGTTTGTGCCCTCTCTTATTTCCTTGAGCAGCAGTTTGTAGATCTCCTTGAAGAGATCCTTCACATCGCTTGTAAGTTGTGTTCCTAGGTATTTTGTTCTCTTTGTAGCAATTGTGTATGTGAGTTCCCTTATGATTTGACTCTCTGTTTTTCTATTATTGGTGTATAGGAATGTTTGTGATTTTTGCACATTGGTTTTGTATCCTGAGACTTTGCCGAAGTTGCTTCTCAACTTAAGGAGATTTTGGACTGAGATGATGGTATTTTCTAAATATATAATTATGTTATCTGCAAGCAGAGACAATTTGACTTCCTCTCTTCCTATGTGTACACCTTTATTACATTCTCTTACCTGATTGCTCTGGCCAGAACTTCCAATACTATATGTTAAATAGGAGAGGTGAGTGAGGGCATCTTTGTTTTGTGCCATTTGTCAAAGGGAATGCTTCCAGCATTTGCCCATTCAGTATGAAATTGGCTGTGGGTTTGTCATAAATAGCTCTTATTATTTTGAGATATGTTTCCTCAATACTGAATTTACTGATAGAATTTAGCACGAAGGGGTGTTGAATTTTTGGAAGGCCTTTTCTGCCTCTATTGAGATAATCATGTGTCTTTTATCATTGGTTCTGTTTATGTAGTGGATTACATTTATTGATTTGCGTATGTTGAACCAGCCTTGCATCCCAGGGATGAAGCCGACTTGATCATGGTGGATAAGGTTTTGTGCACTGCAGGATTCAGTTTGCCAGTATTTTATTGAGGATCTTTGCATTGATGTTCATCAGGGACATTGGCCTAAAATTTTCTTTTTTTGTTATGTCACTGCCAGGTTTTGGTATCAGGATGATGCTAGCCTCATAAAATGAGTTAGGAAGGATTCCCTCTTTTTCTATTCTTTGGAATAGTTTCAGAAGGAATGGTACTAGCTCCTTTTTGTACCTCTGGTAGAATTCGGCTGTGAATTCCTCTGGTCCTGGGCTTGTTTTGGTTGGTAGGCTATTAATCGTTATCTCAATTTCAGGACTTGTTATTGATCTATTCAGGGATTCCACTTCTTTCTGGTTTAGTCTTGGGAGGGTGTATGTGTCCAGGAATTTATCCATGTCTTCTAGATTTTCTAGTTTATTTGCGTAAAGGTGTTTATAGTATTCTCTGATGGTAGTTTGTATTTCTGTGAGTCAGTGGTGATATTCCCTTTATCATTTTTTATTGTGTCTATTTGATTCTTCTCTCTTCTTCACTAGACTGGCTAGTGGTTTATCTATTTTGTTAATCTTTTCAAAAAACCAGCTCCTGGATTCATTAATTTTTGAAGGTTTTTTTGTGTCTCTCTCTCCTTCAGTTGTGCTCTGATCTTAGTTATTTCTTGTCTTCTGCTAGTTTTTGAATGTTTGCTCTAGCTTCTCTAATTTTTTAAATTGTGATGTTAGGGTGTTGATGTTAGGTCTTTTGCACTTTCTCCCGTGGGGATTTTAGTGCCATAAATTTCCCTCTAAACACTGCTTTAGCTGTATTCCAGAGATTCTGGTATGTTGTGTCTTTGCTCTCGTTGGTTTCAAAGAACATCTTTATCTCTGCCTTTATTTTGCTATTTTCCCAGTAGTCATTCAGAAGCAGGTTGTTCAGTTTTCATATAGTTGTATGGTTCTGAGTGAGTTTCTTAATCCTGAGTTCTAATTTGATTGCACTGTGATCTGAGAGACTGTTTGTGATTATTTCCATTCTTTTGCATTTGCTGAGGAGTGTTTTACTTCCAATTATGTGGTTAATTTTAGAATAAGTGCGATGTGTGGCTGAGAAGAATGTATATTCTGTCGATTTGGGGTGGAGAGTTACGTAGATGTCTGTTAGGTCTGCTTGGTCCAGAGCTGAGTTCAAGTCCTGAATATCCTTGTTAATTTTCTGTCTTGTTGATCTAATATTGACAGTGGGGTGTTAAAGTTTTCCACTATTATTGTGTGGAAGTCTAAGTCTCTTTGTAGGTCTCTAAATACTTGCTTTATGAATCTGGGTGCTCCTGTATTGGGTGCATATATATTTAGGATAGTTAATACTTCTTGTTATGTTGACCTGTTTACCATTATGTAATGCCTTTCTTTGTCTTTTTTGATCTTTGTTGGTTTAAAGTCTGTTTTATCAGAGACTAGGATTACAACCTCTGCTTTTTTGTTTTTGTTTTTGTTTTGCTTTCCATTTGCTTGGTAAATATTCCTCCATCCCTTTATTTTGAGCCTCTATATGTCTATGCATATGAGATGGATCTCCTGAATACAGCACACCAATGGGTCTTGAGTCTCTAGCTAATTTGCCAGTGTATGTCTTTTAATTAGGGCATTTAGTCCATTACATTTAAGATTAATATTGTTATGTGTGAATTTGATTCTGTCGTTACAATGCTAGCTGGTATTTTGACCGTTAGCTCAGGCAGTTTCTACATACTGTCAGTGATCTTTACAATTTGGTATGTTTTTGCAATGGCTGGTACCAGTTTTTCCTTTCCATATTTAGTGCTTCCTTCGACAGCCCTTGTAAGGCAGGCCTGATGGTGACAAAATCTCTCAGCATTTGCTTGTCTGTAAAGGATTTTATTTCTCCTTTGCTAATAAAGCTCAGTTTGAAAATTCTTTTTTTTAAGAATGTTGAATATTGGACTCTACTCTCTTCTGTCTTGTAAGGTTTCTGCAGAGAGATCTTTTGTTAGTCTGATTGGCTTCCCTTTGTGGGTAACCCGACCTTTTTCTCTGGATCCCCTTAACATTTTTTCCTTCATTTCAACCTTCGTGAATCTGATGATTATGTCTCTTGGGGTTGCTCTTCTCAAGGAGTATCTTTCTGGTATTCTCTGTATTTCCTGAATTTGAATGTTGTCCTGTCTTGTTAGGTTGGAGAAGTTCTGGATAATATCCTGAAGAGTGTTTTCCAACTTGGTTCCATTCTCCCCATCATTTTCATGTACACCAATCAAACATAGGTTTGGTCTTTTCACGTAGCCTCAAATTTCTTGGAGGCTTTGTTCATTCCTTTTCATTCTTTTTTCTCTAATCTTGTCTTCATGCTTTATTTCATCAAGTTG
>NW_012120744.1:57247-61773 GCF_000951035.1 Colobus angolensis palliatus | reverse complement strand
CCAACTTGGTTCCATTCTCCCCATCATTTTCAGGTACACCAATCAAACATAGGTTTGATCTTTTCACGTAGCCTCAAATTTCTTGGAGGCTTTGTTCATTCCTTTTCATTCTTTTTTCTCTAATCTTGTCTTCATGCTTTATTTCATCAAGTTGTTCTTCAATCTCTGCTATCCTTTCTTCTGCTGGATCTATTCAGCTATTGTTACTTGTGTATGCTTCACAAAATTCTCGTGCTGTGTTTTCCAGCTCCATCAGGTCATTTATGTTCTTCTCTAAGCTGGTTATTCTACTTAGCAATTTTTTCATGGCTCTTAGCTTCCTTACATTGGGTTAGAACATGCTCCCTTAGCTTGGAGGAGTTTATTATTACCGATCTTCTGAAGCCTACTTCTGTGAATTTGTCAAACTCATTCTCCATCCAGTTTTGTTTCCTTGCTGGTGAGGAGTTGTGATCCTTTGGAAAAGAAGAGGTGTTCTGGTTTTTGGCATTTTCAGCCTTTTTACACTGGTGTTTCCTCATCTTCGTGGATTCATCTACCTTTGTTCTTTGATGTTGGTGACTTTTGGATGTGGTTTATGTGTGGATGTCCTTTTTGTTGATGTTGATGCTATTCCTTTCTGTTTGTTAGTTTTTGTTCTAACCGGCCTCTTTGCAGGTATGCTGGAGTTTGCTAGAGGTCCACTCTAGGCACTGTTTGCCTGTGTATCCCCAGTGGAGGCTGCAGAACAGGATATATTACTGCTTGTTCCTTCCTCTGGAAGCTTCATCCCAGAGGGGTACCTGTCAGATGCCAGTTGGAGCTCTCCTGTATGAGGTGTCTGTCTACCCCTGCTGGGAGGTGTCTCCTAGTCAAGAGGCACTGGGGTCAGAGACCCACTTGAGGAGGCAGTCTGTCTGTTAGCAGAGTTTGAGCACTGTGCTAGGAGATCTGCTCTCTTCAGAGCAGGCAGGCAGGCATGTTTAAGTCTGCTGAAGCTACACCCACTGCCGTCCCTTCCCCCAAGTGCTCTGTCCCAGGGAGATGGAAGTTTGATCTATAAGCCCCTGACTGAGTCCACTGCCTTTCTGTCATAGATTCCCTGCCCAGAGAGGAGGAATCTAGAGAGGCAGTCTGGCTGCAGTGCCTTTGCCAGGCTACAGTGATGGGCTCCACCCAGTTTGAACCTCTGGCAGCTTTGCACTGTGAGGGGAAAACCACCTACTCAAGCCTCAGTAATGGTGGATCCTCCCTCCCTCCACTAAGCTTGAACATTGCAGGTCAACTTCAGATAGATGTGCTGACAACACGAACTTCAAGCCAATGGATCTTAGCTTGAAGGGCTCCATGGGGGTGGAATCTGCTGAGCTAGACCACTTGGATCCCTGGTTTCAGACCCCTTTTCAAGGGAATGAAAGGTTCTGTCTCACTGGTATTCTAGGCACCACTGGGATATTTAAAAAAACTCCTGCAACTAGCTCAGTGTCTGCCCAAACAGCTGCCCATTTTTGTGCTTGATACCAGGGCCCTGGTGGTATAGGCACCCAAGGGAATCTCCTGGTCTGTGGGTGGTGAAGACCATGGGAAAAGTGTCGTATCTGGGCTGGAATGGCACGGTCCCTCACAGCTTCCCTTGTCTAGGGGAGGGAGTTCCCCAACCCCTTGCACTTCCAGGGTGAGGCAACACCCCACCCTGCTCTGGCTCACCCTTCATGGGCTGCACCCACTGTCTAATCAGTCCCAATGAGATGAGCAGGGTACCTCAGTTGGAAACGCAGAAATCACCGACCTTCTGCATTGATCTTGCTGGGAGTTGTAGACTGGAGCTGTTCCTATTCAGCCATCTTGCCCAGGAATCTTCACAAAATATCTTTTATGAGCACATTGAAATGAAACTACAAATCAATATTGGAAAGAAAACCAGAAAATTCACAAACACATGTAAATTAAACAACAAACTCTTAAACAGAAAAACAAAAAAATGTCAAAGAGGTAATCACATATTAAATAAGTCAATTTTTCAAAATGATAACACAACATACCACAATTTAAGGAACGCAGCTAAGAAAGTGCACAGAAAAAAATGTATAGCTATAAATGCCTGCAATGAAAAAGAAATCAGATAATAGCTTAGTTCTACATTCTGAGGAATTAGAAAAAGAGGCATAAACAAGCCACAAGGTAGCAGAAGAAAGGAAATAATAAACAATACAACAAAGATAAATTAAATAGAATATAGAAAAATAATAAGGAGAATCAACAAAACCAAAATTTGATTATTTTAAAAGATTAATACAATTAACAAACTTTTAGCTAGGGTAACAAAGAAAAAAGAGAGAAGACACAAATAAATCAGAAATGAAAGTGGAAATATTATTAACCTTAAAGTTATAAAAATTATGACACTACTATAAAAATTGTATGCTAACAAATTATATAACCTAAATGAAATGGACACATTTCTAGACATATAAACTACTTAACTTCACCCAAGAGGAATTAGAAAATCACAACAGATCTATGATAAGCAAATAGATTTAATTAGTAATTAAAAGCCTCTCAACAAAAAAAAATTCACATAGCTTCACTGGTACATTTTATCAATCATTCCAAACATTTAATAAAAAATGAACAGCAATCCTTCTGAAAAGCTTAAAATTACAGAAGAGAAAGGAAAATTTTCCAACTCATTACTATTAGCCTAATGTTAGCCTGATATTAAAGCCAGATAGGACATCACAAGAAAATTACTGGACAATATTCTTTATGAATGTAGATACAAAAGCCCTGAATGAAATACTGTCAACCTGAATCCAACACTATAGTAAAAGGATTATACACCATGACCTAATGGGGTTTATTCCAAGATTCAAGGATTAGTAAATATAAGAACATCAATGTAATACACTAGTTTAATAGAATGAAGGGGAAAAAAACATAAATGAACAAAATACGATCATCTCAATTGACAAGACACAGCTGCCAAAATTCAACACCTTTCCATGATAAAAACACCCGGAAAACTAGAAATGGAAGGGAACTTCCTTTATATGTTAAAGGACATTTTTTCTTTCATCTTTTTAGTTCTAGAAACTGGGCGTTCTCTCTCTCTCTTTTATTTATTTATTTGTTTTTGAGTTCAGCTATATATTTATTCTTGTTAAACTTCAATAAATTTAAAAGTATACAGTAACAGCCCTTCATGCTAAAAACTCTCAATAAATTCGGTATTGATGGAACATATCTCAAAATAATAAGAGCTGTTTATGACAAACCCACAGCCAATATCATACTGAATGGGCAAAAACTAGAAGCATTGCCTTTGAAAACTGGCACAAGACAGGGATGCCCTCTCTCACCACTCCTATTCAACACAGTGTTGGAAGTTCTGGCTACGGAAATCAGGCAAGAGAAAGAAATCAAGGGTATTCAGTTAGGAAAAGAAGAAGTGAAATTGTCCCTGTTTGCAGATGACATGATTGTATATTTAGAAAACCCTATTTTCTCAGCCCAAAATCTCCTTAAGCTGATGAGAAACTTCAGCAAAGTCTCAGGATACAAAATCAATGTGCAAAAATCACAAACATTCTTAAAAACCAGTAATACACAAACAGTGAGCAAAATCGTGAATGAACTCCCATTTACAATAGCCTCAAAGAGAATAAAATACCTAGGAATCCAACTTACAAGGGATGTGAAGGACCTCTTCAAGGAGAACTACAGCCACTGCTCAGTGAAATAAAAGAAGACACAAAAAAATGGAAGAACATACCATGCTCATGGATAGGAAGAATCAATAGTATAAAAATGGCCATACTGCCCAAGGTAATTTATAGATTCAATGCCATCCCCATTAAGCTAACAATGACTTTCTTTTTTTCTTTTTTTTTAAATTTTATTTATTTTATTATATTTTAGGTTCTGGGATACATGTGCAAAACATGCACTTTTGTTACATAGGTATACACGTGCCATGGTTGTTTGTTGCACCCATCAACCCATAATCTACATTAGGTATTTCTCCTAATGCTATCCCTCCCCTAATCCCCACCCGCCCCGGTGTGTGATGTTCCCCTTCTTGTGTCCATGTGTTCTCATTGCTCAGCTCCCACCTATGAGTAAGAGCATGTGGTGTTTGGTTTTCTGTTCCTGTGTTAGTTTGCTAAGAATGACTTTCTTCACAGAATTGGAAAAAACTTCTTTAAAGTTCATATGGAACCAAAAAGAGTCCACATTGCCAAGACAATCCTAAGCCAAAAGAACAAAGCTGGAGGCATCATGCTACCTGACTTCAAACTCTACTACAAGGCTACAGTAACCAAAAGAGCATGGTAGTGGTACAAAAACAGAGATATAGATCAATGGAACAGAACAGAGACCTCAGAAATAATACCACACATCTACAGTCATCTGATCTTTGACAAACCTGACAAAAACAAGAAATGGGGAAAGGATTTCTTATTTAATAAATGGTGCTGGGAAAATTGGCTAGCCATAAGTAGAAAGCTGAAACTGGATCCTTTCCTTACTCCTTATACTAAAATTAA
>NW_012120744.1:52485-56477 GCF_000951035.1 Colobus angolensis palliatus | reverse complement strand
CCATAAAAAAGGATGAGTTTGTGTCCTTTGTAGGGACATGGATGCAGCTGGAAACCATCATTCTCAGCAAACTATCACAAGAACAGAAAACCAAATACCGCATGTTCTCCCTCATAGGTGGGAATTGAACAATGAGATCACTTGGACACAGGAAGGGGAACATCACACACTGGGTCCTATTGTGAGGAGGGAGGAGGGGGGAGGGATAGCATTAGGAGATTTACCTAATGTAAATGATGTTAATGGGTGCAGCACACCAACATGGCACATGTATACATATGTAACAAACCTGCACGTTGTGCACATGTTCCCTAGAACTTAAAGTATTAAAAAAAAAGTACACAGTAATTGTTGCTGAATATAGACAAAGGATAGTGGTGTCAATCACTGAATTATAAATGGTGAAGGAAAAAATCTCTGATGCAGAAATATTTTAAATTAATTATGTACATACTGTAGTCTAGAATATAGGAAGCATAACTCCTCATCTGTTAGGTGTGGCCTGTGCATTTCAGAGTACAGCATAGAAAAGAATTAAAAGAGTAACTTTACAGTGGAGAAATCTGGCAAGTACTACTTCAGCCATGTGATCCAGGTCAACATCAGTACTCATAATCCATGTTGATAGCATGTGTCCTTGATATTATAGGATGTAAATAACACTTTATCTCTGTAGCCTCCCTTCTAAAACACTTAACTCCAGTGTAATCCTGAGAAATATGTCACACAAACTGTATTAACAGGACATCTACAGCATACCTTGCAAGTATTCTTCAAAACTGTGAGAGCCATCAATAACAAAGTATGAGAAGCTGTCACAGTGCTGAGGAGCCTAAGGCGACATGATTACCAAGAGCAATGTGATATCCTGGATGGGATCCTATAACAGAAAAAGGAAATGAGGTAAAAACTAAGAAAATCTGAATGAACTATATATTTTAATGAATTATAATGTTTAAATATCAGTCTGTTATTATTTACAAATGTACCACTCAAGTGTCCCAATTTAATAATAGGAAAAATAATGTATGAGGGGCACGGTGGAAATCTGCAGTTCTGTACAATTTCTCTGTGAATCTAAAACTTGGAAAAAAAATAGTCTGTTAGTAATACCCACACAGAAGCAAGTTGAGGAATTTGATTTTGGATTTCCAGATTAAAGACGTTGCTTCAGGGAAAGGTGCAAGATAATATCTGACACTGACACTGGAAATTTTTCTTTTCTTCTCAATTACTGGTTGTTCTTGGAAAGTCAGGTGATACCCCTCAAGTCAACTTTTCCCCAAAAAGGAGCTAAAAATGTACCCTGAGGGCCGACATAAATAAAAGGACCTAAAGAAGGAGAGAAATACAAAAGTCAACGTTAGTCTCTTTCCTCACTTCTCCACCTTTTCTTGTCTGTTCTCACTACATTGATTTTCTGAAGGCACTGGCCTCCTTCACCATTGCCATCTGTGTGTGATGTTACCACTGCTAGTCATAACCTTCCGCAATGAGGATGTTTGAACTAGACAGCTGGCAGGGTGCAGTGCCTTGAGAGGCCAGTGAGGACGGTGATTTTTGCTGACTCTGAACTCAATCTACTTCATTGAAGTGAAAGTTTAAATTAGATTTTCAGATAGCATATATGCAGTTGTGTATATCCTCATAATTTTCCCCTTCCTGTGATGATTGCTTTCCAACAGGACAAAGCATTGTGACATATAATATTAACCTATGTTATACCTTTCCAGGCTTACAAGTTTCCTTGTTTTACTTTGTTATTTCTCGAAGGCTTCCTTTACACTTCTCTTGATTTCTAACATTTTTATATTAATGGTAAGAACATTATTTTATATATTATGGTAAGAACAACTTTGTGGGTACTTATCATATATTCTTTCAAACAAAGAATGCTATTATATTTGCTTCCTTCTGAGGTAGCTTATGCATACATTTTTGTTGCCATTTTAGCTTTGATACCATATTAACTTGAAATTTTTAAAATGACTATCGCTGGGCATGGTGGCTTATGCGTGTAATCCCAACACTTTGGGAGGCTGAGGTGGGCAGATCACCTGAGGTTGGGAGTTTGAAACCAGCCTGACCAACATGGAGAAACCCCATCTCTACTAAAAATACAAAATCAGCTGAGTGTGGTGGTGCATGCCTATTATCCCAGCTACTCAGGAGGCTAAGGTGGGAGAATCACTTGAACCCGGGAGGCAGAGGTTGCGGTCAGCTGAGATCACGCCATTGCACTCCAGCCTGGGCAACAAGAGTGGAACATGAAACTCTGTCTCAAGAAAAAAAAAAAAGTGACTATTAGGACCCATTCTTGAATTCAGCTAATTGATTAGAGAGAGACAAAATTTTATAGGCAATTTCTCATTATTTTCTCTTACTTGCCATGGCTTTGATTTGATCTGTGGCTGCCACTGTTCTTAATAATTCAATTAACCAATACTTACTGAGCCACCTGCTCTGCATCAGACAATATTCTATATATTGCTAGACCAATAACAAGACTGATGAACTACCTAAACTTTACATTCTAGTCTGGTAGCAGATAATAAGCAGATAAACATGTAAATATATAATATAAGATAGGAAGTGATGAGTAATGTAAAGAAAGAAAAATCAGTTTTAGAAGATAGGCCAAGAGCAATAGTTTTATAAACAGTGGTCTCTGAGGAGACAGCAATTGCTTAAAGACCTGTGTGAGAAAAGCAAGCCACACAAAAATCTCAATATAGTCTGGGTAGAAATAAACTCAATTACAAAGACTCTAGGCAAGAGCTTGCCTACGTTTATTGTAAAACAGTAAGGATTTTTGAGCAAATAAAATTGGACAGAAGGTAGTCATTGGCCAGATCATAGAAGAACATAAAGTATGATTTGAATATCATTATTTGAACGTCTTGCATAATAATGATGTGGTCTTGTATTATCTTTTTTCTTTTTTCTTTTCTTTTTTTTTGAGAATGAGTCTTACTCTGTCACCCAGGCTGGAGGGCAGTGGTGCAATCTTGGCTTACTGCAACCTCCGCCTCCCAGGTTCAAGCGATTCTCCTGCCTCAGCCTCCCGAGTAGCTGGGATTACAGATGTTTGTCACAGTGTCTGGCTATTGTTTGTATTTTTTTTTTTTTTTTACTAGAGACAGGGTTTCACCATGTTGGCCAGGGTGGTCTTGAACTACTGACCTCATGATCCACCCACCTCGGCCTCCCAAAGTGCTGGGATTACAGGCTTGAGCCACCACGCCTGGCCATATTATCTTTAAATCTTAGGTTCCTCATCTGTGAAATCAACTAATATGTGTTTATTGTTATAAGTCAAAGATAGAAAATTGAAATGAGGCCTGGGATGCTGATTACATTTTGTTCTTTGAGCCAGGTGATAGTTAAATAGATATGATCACTTTGTGAACACTTAAAACCAAACACCGCATGTTCTCACTCATAGGTGGGAATTGGACAATGAGATCACTTGGACTCTGGTAGGGGAACATCACACACCGGGGCCTATTATGGGGAGGGTCGGGGGGAGGGATGGCATTGGGAGTTATACCTGATGTAAATGATGAGTTGATGGGTGCCGACGAGTTGATGGGTGCAGCACACCAACATGGCACAAGTATATATGTGTAACAAACCTGCACGTTGTGCACATGTACCCTAGAACTTAAAGTATAATAAAAAAAAATAAAAAGATTTACGTACTTTTCTGCATGTAATGTACACAAAAATGTGTAAATACTTAGTAGTCTTATAAAAATAAGATAATATGTGTGTATATATATATTGTTAAGCAAAGTACCCAGTACATTTTGGCCAAAGCAGATATCATCTCTCTTCTGTCTTTTGTTTACTTTTTTTCCTAGCCCAATAATCCTAGAGATTTTAAAGTACTTCTGCTTGTTTACTTTCATTTTCAAAAAAGTTAATTATAAAGCAAATAAACTCATTTTAGGAAAAATGCAAAAAATCTGATAATATGTTCATTTATAAAT
>NW_012120744.1:45801-46945 GCF_000951035.1 Colobus angolensis palliatus | reverse complement strand
CTTGTGGTTATTCCGCCACATCCCTCTTTTTCAACAGAAGTCAGAGAGTAGCAAGCCTCATTGAATGTTGGATATTAGCAAGCACATATCATTTTGCTTCTGGTATTCTTTGTTTTCTTCCAATCCTCGGGGCCTTTCTTGATATACAGTTTATTATAGCATTGTGAATGACTGACCGTTCATAAAGACACTTTCCTTGGCAGAAGGCTATTTGAAATTCATTGTTTTTACAAGATAAGATTTCTGGAAGTTCCAAGCTATATAAATATGTTTTGAGGAGCATTCTCTTAAACTACAGAAACCATTATTACTCTTGAGCAGATGAGCTTATCAGATTCCTTAGTAGTCAACCAAAATGCGGGAGGAATTTTCTTTTCTTTTTCTCTTTTCTTTTCTTTTTTGAGATGGAGTCTCGCTGTATCACCAGGCTGAAGTGCAGTGGCATGATCTCAGCTCGCTGCAACCTCCGCCTCCCGGGTTCAAGCAATTCTCCTGCCTCAGCCTCCTAAGTAGCAGGGACTACAGGCACACCCCACCATGCCCAGCTAATTTTTGTATTTTTAGTAGACATGGGGTTTCACCATGTTGGCCAGGATGGTCTCAATCTCTTGACGTCATGATCTGCCTGCCTCAGCCTCCCAAAGTGCTGGGATTACAGGCTTGAGCCACCATGCCCGGCCAAGAATTTTTCTAACGAAGTATGTGACAAAGCAGAAACGTTTTATGTTACGTACAGGCATGGCCACAAAAATATCACTTAAAAGGAGAAAAATTCTGGAGTTCTCAGTGTACCATGGAGATGAACAATGTCTCACTGTTTTGAGGATAACAATAGATTTCTCCCTTCTGCTTTTGCAATAATTAAAATTTTGAAAATTTGTTTGAGAAAAGTGAAGAGATATTAAAAAGCTTTCTTGATTTTTTTAACTCTTTTTTCTCTTAAATCTTGATACTATTAGTTGTAAGTTTGTGCTACGTATAGCCACTGTTTGGTTGAGATAATTACTCTAAGTCTGTGATATCCATTAGACAGAAACCAATAGTTACATATGGCTATTTGAATTACATTAATTAAACTTAAATAAAATAATAACTGCGCTCCTTAGTTGCACTAGGAACATTTTAGGGCTCAATAGCCATAGTA
>NW_012120744.1:44065-45751 GCF_000951035.1 Colobus angolensis palliatus | reverse complement strand
ATTCAGATTATGACACGAAGTATTTTAGGAAGGCTCCATGTCATTTTGATACTAGTCACTGTGTGTTGCGAGTCTCATGCATGTATTCTCTACAGTCTCAGTCCTGTTCTGCAGCTGCTCTCGTGTCAAATGGTCGATCACTCAACTCAAATGAAATGAACTCATCACTCCATAAAAGGAATAGGAAGATAAATCCATGGTCCAATCCCAAACTATTTTTTCTGAGATGATAATATTATCTAGAAATCACAACAGTGGTATACATCTGAACATGGCTGCTTTAGTGGCTGAACAACTCTTCTCATCAGTTAGGAAAGACTGAGAACTGGTACCATAAATCCATCAACTATGGGATTGCTATTGCAGAATGTTTTATGATGCGCATAATGTTTTCTTCTTTACTCAGAACTTCTCTATTACTGATTCTCGCCTTAATGATTGAAGCAACTCAAAGTCACATTCTAGTTCTGTAATTCTGCCCTAGGCACTCTAAGCCCAAATCATCAACAGCAAACAAACAAATAAAAAACCTGCTAATTTACTCTCAAATGAAACCTTCCCAGAATTATCTGTGCAGTGTTTCCTATTGCTGCAATAATTAATAAAACTCAGTTTCCTTATATTGCAAATTTTAAAATTCATAGTGGGAGATTTCCAGTTTCAAAAAACAAGTCTTGGCTTTAATTATGAGTTCAACTAGTTTTTTCCCCCCTAATGTTTTAAATCTTGCTTCATTATAATGTCAGCTTGTCTGATTTTGGCATAGGGAGTATAATTAGAAGTAGTGAGTGAAGTCCTAGCTGTTGCTTCCATGTCAGCAGACACCCATTTCTCTTTCCAAACTGCTTTTCAAAAGTCAAACCATTTCCTTCTCTTCTTGCCTCACTCTCTACTTAATGTGATTTTCTTTTAACTTATGAAGGCAATAAAATCATTGCTTTTTAAGAATCATCCAATCAAGTCATTAAAGATATCTGGAATTCAAGATGTAGTCAAAATATTTCAAGGACATTACAGTATACTCTGTCTTCTCTAATCTCTCAGGCAGTAAAACGGTACCATGTGCAGAAATAGAAACACTGTTGTGAAAGTGGGTTAAAATCTTGACAGTATCGTGACTTCTCATAATTTCTCAATGAACTTACACAAATGAATAACTACCTTTATAGAAATAGTTCTGGATTTCTTTGTCCTTTTGTTCCTGAAGTTAGGTTATATTTGGTATCTCTGTAGAGAAAGGCTGTATTTGGTAGACTATATTTGGTAAATCTGTTCTCAACTCAGATAAAAGGTTAATATTCTACAAGTACATAGATGTGGTGAGGACAACTAAAAGGAGATTTAATGATTTCATCAAATTATATTATACAACCTTTCAAAGAAAGCCTGGTTTGATTAAGAGGTTTCTTTATGTTCATGCCCAAAATACCAAATTCCAACAGCCCACACAATTTCTTTGAAGTAATTTTCTCATAAGTTTGTTTGATGGACAGCTTAAAGCTCCATTTCCATCCTAACAAGTGGCAGACAAAAAGTCAGATAGTAAATCATATTTTAATAAAAACGATTTTATTAAGTGTAAGATATGATCCATTAAATTAATCTTGTTAAGTAGAAGACCAAAATGAGAACTTAGTGGGGCGCAAACATCACGGAGAATCAAAACACACACTAGAAACCATACTT
>NW_012120744.1:43516-44015 GCF_000951035.1 Colobus angolensis palliatus | reverse complement strand
ATATTCATGACACGGACTAGGACCATTTAAACAGACAGCTTCTAGAAATATCTCTTGAGGCCATTTAATCTCTTGTGCTTGACGATCCTGACCCAAGGTGAGATTGAGTCTCAAATACATTAAAATTCTTAAGCCATTAGTTTTATTTTGTCCCTGAAAAACTAGAGTTTAACTTTCACAATACATTTTCTCATTAGAATTATCTGTTTAAAAATTCTTGGTGACATTCCATTTTTCACCTAATCTCATGTTGGTCTTGTTCTGTTTTGTCAAAAATGTTTTCCTAAAAAAGAAAAAAAAAACAAAAAAACCTCTAGAATGATTAATCAAGTGAGATTCTCAATAAATCTGCAACTAGAACCATCTGTAAGTCCTAACAAGTTTCAGTTTCTATCACATTAATGTCTTTTAGTGGATAAACTTTGTTCTAGGTCACTATCCAAAAAACTTATGTGAGTTCTGCTGATTGTATCCTGACTTTGTATTCATTCCTAAGAGT
>NW_012120744.1:41492-42910 GCF_000951035.1 Colobus angolensis palliatus | reverse complement strand
TGGATTAAGAGGTTTCTTTATGTTCATGCCCAAAATGCCAAATTCCAACAGCCCACACAATTTCTTTGAAGTATTTTTCTCATAAGTTTGTTTGACGGACAGCTTAAAGCTCCATTTCCATCCTAGCAAGTGGCAGACAAAAAGTCAGATAGTAAATCATATTTTAATAAAAACGATTTTATTAAGCGTAAGATATGATCCATTAAATTAATCTTGTTAAGTAGAAGACCAAAATGAGAACTTAATGGGGCGCAAACATCACGGAGAATCAAAACACACACTGGAAACCATACTTGAGAAGCAGAGATGAGTGAATATTTGGTCATCAATATCCATGCTAGGCTTAATCTTGTGGTTATTCCGCCACATCCCTCTTTTTCAACAGAAGTCAGAGAGTAGCAAGCCTTATTGAATGTTGGATATTAGCAAGCACATATCATTTTGCTTCTGGTATTCTTTGTTTTCTTCCAATCCTCGGGGCCTTTCTTGATATACAATTTATGATAGCATTGTGAATGACTGACCCTTCATAAAGACACTTTCCTTGGCAGAAAGCTATTTGAAATTCACTGTTTTTACAAGATAAGATTTCTGGAAGTTCCAAGCTATGTAAATAGGTTTGGAGGAGCATTCTCTTAAACTACAGAAGCCATTACTACTCTTGAGCAAATGAGCTTATCAGATTCCTTAGTAGTCAACCAAAATGCGGGAGGAATTTTCTTTTCTTTTTCTCTTTTCTTTTCTTTTCTTTTCTTTTCTTTTTTGAGACGGAGTCTTGCTGTATCACCAGGCTGAAGTGCAGTGGCGTGATCTCAGCTCACTGCAACCTCCGCCTCCCGGGTTCAAGCAATTCTCCTGCCTCAGCCTCCTAAGTAGCAGGGACTACAGGCACACGCCACCATGCCCAGCTAATTTTTGTATTTTTAGTAGACATGGGGTTTCACCATGTTGGCCAGGATGGTCTCAATCTCTTGACCTCATGATCTGCCTGCCTCAGCCTCCCAAAGTGCTGGGATTACAGGCTTGAGCCACCATGCCCGGCCAAAAATTTTTCTAATGAAGTATGTGACAAAGCAGAAATGTTTTGTCAGAAATGTTACGTACAGGCATGGCCACAAAAATATCACATAAAAGGAGAAAGATTCTGGGGTTCTCAGTGTACCATGGAGATGAACAATGTCTCACTGTTTTGAGGATAACAATAGATTTCTCCCTTCTGCTTTTGCAATGATTAAAATTTTGGAAATTTGCTTGAGAAAAGTGAAGAGATTTTAAAAAGGTTTCTTGATTTTTTTAACTCTTTTTTCTCTTAAATCTTGTTATTATTAGTTGTAAGTTTGTGCTACATATAGCCACTGTTTGGTTGAGATAATTACTCTAAGTCTGTGATATCCATTAGACAGAAACCAATAGTTACA
>NW_012120744.1:34550-37179 GCF_000951035.1 Colobus angolensis palliatus | reverse complement strand
CTACCCGGAGATTAGTGGTTAGCAAAAATTTTTTAGGACTGAATTTCATTCTCTTCAAGAAATTTCCTGTTTCAGTTTGTGTGTATGTGTGTGTGTATGTTGCTGTGAAGGGTCTGAGATTGTACCATACTTGCAAACTAACAAGTTAGTCTGCCACAGTTTCATCGATGCTGGCAGAAAAAATGAGAATTCTGAGATAGAAACAAAGAACTTATTATTCACAGCAATAGCACTGGGCAGAATATCAGCATTTTCCTGTTCCTGTTCCTGGAGTCCTCATTCCCACAGAGTGATACAAAAAGAGACAGCTGATTCCTGCGCACACAGCATGTTGTATTACAGAAGCAGAACCGTGAATTCAGGGAACTCAAGTCTCTGATAATGGGCAGTAAGAATGTCTGATCCAGAGGAAGATATTATATTTATTGTACTGGACAGAAAACATTCCTGACTTTTGCCTGAAGAGACATTATTTTGATGTTCCAAAGCTGTTTGCTATACAAATATCTTTGCTAAGATAGTCCAAAACAATGTCAGTTAGTGCCTCCACTAGCAAGACAGAAAGAAACACGAGAAGCCTTTGGAGAGTTGTCTTCTAACACTTCTGTTTTTATGCTAATCCTTGGCCACATCTGACCTAGGCATTGGAGAGTAAGTCCCCAAGGGAACATGGAACAGGGAGTTGGGGAAGTGTTTCTTGTTTGTAAAAGGCTTCGATCCTAAGAATGTTTGTACATACAGTCAAAAACGTTTTTAGTTCTGGTACATTGTGTCTTTGGCAGACAGATTCTTCAAAATCTGGCTTCAAAAACTTACCTTCTTACCACTTTGATCTTGAATAGTTTAATGTGTCCTTATCCTATGCATCGATCTTTTCTACATATGCCTTTCCTCTTAATTTAGTGTGGATATTTTAAGATTATCAGTGCGGTAGGAAAGCAATATCTTTAACCTTGGGAATTTTTTTTCCTGCTTTTAAGATTTCCTCCAAATTTCAAACCATTTGGAGATTTTAGCCATGGGTGTCTGAATATAACTTAGATGTTATATTTGCCATTATACTGAGCTCTAATTGGTATCTCTTGCTGAGGACACTTCTCAATTCTATATTTTACTCTTTAGGATTGAGAAGTTGCTATGTCCAGCTCTCTAAGCTCCTAAATTCCCAAGAACTCCTTCTATTCTCTTGAATTCCTAGTTGCAAATGCGAGATTTGCTTTTTTCTTAGAGGAACCATAACAAACACAATCAAATAGAAGCGAATATGCTATTGCCATTCTTTTTCTAACCTCTAACCCTAAAGTCATAATATGTACTAAGTATATTACCTGCTTTTTAACTCATCACAAGCAAAAATATTGCCAAATATTTTGCCTCTATGAAACATGGGTTGTCATGTTTTCAGCTCCCCATGACAGTTTTCTTTCTGCTTGCCTTCAGTGATATGTTTTAGGTTTCTTTTTAAAAATTATGATGCCCCCGTAATTCTAGGTACCAGTTTTCACAACACGCTCTGTAACAGTTTCTATAAAAAGTGATCATTGTAATCTTGGTTGTTTAAAGTGAAGATTTCGTTCTCGCACATCGTATATGACTGTTGGGTGTTGGTGTGTGTATTTGATTCATAGCAGTCTCTTAACAACCTAAGCAGACAAACCAGCTACCATTTTGAATGCTGCAGGACACTAATCTAGGTGAGGAAAAGAAGTCGGAGGGGGGTTGTGTTTTGCACCAGCCATTAAATGCTCTAGCCCAGGGAAGACCTGTTTTTCTCACAACTCATGGCCATAACTAGTCATACACCTCACTCAACCACAAGGGGTCAGCAAGTACAACTGGCCACAAATCTGCATGGTGAGAATTGTGAACTATCTGATCAGCAAAATTAATAATAACAAAAACCGCTCCAACTCCCTGTCCCATGTTCCCTGGAAGACTTATTCTCCAATGCCTACTTCAGAGGTAACCAAGGATGAAGATGAAAACATTAAGATGAAGCATTAGGTGACAATTCTCCATGGGTTTTTCATGTTTTTGTGACAGTGGTTCTCAACTGGGTGCAATGTTGTCCCTCAAAAGACATATAGAAATGTGTGAAGACATTTTTGGTTGTCTTCACAATTGGGAGACAACCCAAAATCGGAGAGGGGCTGAGTTACTGGCACCTAGTGAGTACAGGCCAGGGATATTACTAAACATCCTATAAAGCGCAGAGCAACACCCTCCCACACATGCCAACAAAAGTTATCCAGCCAAATATTTTATAGTGCTGAAATAGAACAACTGTACTTTACAGAAAGTCATCCATTTATACTGGAATATACACTCGAGAATATTAATAACTTTGTTGTTAATACATAGCAAAAAATAGATGAAGTACAATTTAAGTACCAATCAATAGTAGAATCAATCGATAAATACAAATACATTTTCAAAATAAACCAAGATTATGTAGAGTAACACAAATGTGGATCACAAACACACTATTGAGTGAAGAAAGTAAGTTTTCAAGGAGTATACTTGCATACTCTATTTATGTAGAGTTTGAAAGTAAGCAAAAGTCAAACATTCATTTTAGGGATACATTGATAGAGTGTAAAATTAGAAGGAAAAGATATAAAATAAGTAT
>NW_012120744.1:28787-29578 GCF_000951035.1 Colobus angolensis palliatus | reverse complement strand
ACAGTTTAGTGGTTTTTTACAGAATTAAACTTCCTTTTATCATATAATCCAGAAATCATGCTTCTTAATATTTACCCAAATGGATTGAAAACTTATGTCTACACAAAATCCCGTACAGCAGATGTTTGTAGCAGCTTTATTCATAACTGCAAAAACTTGGAAGCTACAGAAATGTCTTTTAGTCAGATGAAGAATAAATCAACTGTGATACATCCGGTCATTTGGCACCAAAAGGAAATGAGACATCAAGCCATGAAAAGAGATGCAAGAAACAAATTCATGTGATGAAAAGAGAGAAACCAAACTTAAAAGTCTACAAACTGTTAATATTAATATATACATTCCAACTGTAAGATCTTCTAGGAAAGAAAAAACTGGGAAGACTGTAAAAGGATCTGTGTTTGCCAAGAGTTAAGGGGATGAATAAGTAAAGCACAGAGACTTTTTAGGATAGTGAAACCATTTTGTATGATAACGCATTGATAGATACATGTCATTATACATTTGTCAAACTCCACAAAATGTACAACACTAAGCATAAACCCAATGCAAACTCTCAACTTTACCTGATGATATTGCATCAATATAGGTTCATCTATGGTAAAAGACAAGTCACTGTGGTGCAGGATGTCCGTAGTGGGGAAGGTTGTGTGTGTGTGTGTTTGAGAATGAGGGTATGTATAAACTCTGTAATTCCCACTTAATTTTACTGTGAACCTAAAACGTCTTTATAAAATAAAGTTTATTAATTTGGAAAAAAGGACTTGTGCTGATTTGAATTTGAAAAAAAT
>NW_012120744.1:22297-23767 GCF_000951035.1 Colobus angolensis palliatus | reverse complement strand
TGGCCAGGCTGGTATCAAGCTCCTGGTCTTGAGTGTCCACCCACCTTGGCCTCCCAAAGTGCTGAGATTACAGGTGCCCAGCCCTAAAGTGAACATTTTGCCATCAATGAGGCTAATAAAAATCTAGTATATCCAAGAGGACTTATTCCATTATTAAAGGTGTGTATTTGTGTGTTTGTGTTTGTATGCATTTGTAGTACTTATTTTTTGAAGATAAACCCCTAAGGTAATTTTTTGAAACTTTTATACACTCTCCTATACTTTTGTATATAGTTCTGCCTCCTTTATCACTACCGTCAGGAAAAAGAAACAATGTGGAATTATTGCAGTCACTATTATACACACATTGTTTTTGTAATTGTCCATTTAATTATATCACTCTTTACTAGAAATAAAATCCTTAATACTTCACATATAAAAGACAAGCAGCAAGAATTTTAAAATAAATACATGTCTGGTGGATGGAGCTAATTGTAGGACTCAGTACATTTGCTGTTGCTTCTATATATGCATTTCCCCAAAGTAAAATCCCTAACTCTTGGTTACAAGGATTTTAATGTATGGGTATAAGTTGTCTGAAAGAAGATAAATTTTCACAACATTTTTGCTTTATTTACCACAGTGAAGAGCACCTATTACCTTTGTGCTTCATAGTTTGTCGCACTTGACATAGCACCATAAAAGGAACATCTTGAAGAAACTTCAAATATTGTGAATTTCTCCTTATCATCTCTTACATACGACTCCATTCTTTTCTGCCTTCAGTTCTAACCCTTGTTTTCTCATTTTATTCCCATTTAAGTCACTCGTTACCTACCTCCTTAATGGATATCCTTGTTACTGTCCTCACTCCTCTGAGTTCAGTGACTAAATAGGAAGATAGTAATGTATAATGGACAAAAGCACTTTTCCACTTTTGTGTTCTGATGTGAGTTTCTATACTGACCACCTCTTTATTAATATACCATCTTGGTCAGTTCACTTAAATGCTCTAAGTCTTTCTTTAAACAATGGTAATATGGTCCATGTGAAATTCAAATCTTATAGTTTTATATTAGTCAGAATTCTGTCAATGTAACCCTCTGTAACAAACAACCCCATACTGTCAACAATCATTTATTTACTGGTCATAGTTCTGCAAGTCTTCTGGGATAGCTCTACTTTAGATATGTTTCAGGTTTAAGTCAGGTCCATATTTTTCACTATGAAACCTGCAGCTTCTCACACATAATTAGGCATAATCCTATTATTTTAGATGGCTAAAACCCATGAGGCCATGCTAAACCAAATTTATATTACCTTGTTTATATTACCTTTACTAATATTGCATTGGCCAAAAGAAGTTATGACTATGCCGGTGGAACAATGATGTATACTCCACATATTCTTCAAGGAAGCACCGCCATGAAAAACAGCAAAGTATGTAGATGCATTAAGCCACTGCAGTAAGGAAATGAAGATTTGCAAACT
>NW_012120744.1:15002-15372 GCF_000951035.1 Colobus angolensis palliatus | reverse complement strand
ACATGTCAAAGAAATATATTTTGGGATAAAATATTTTGACTTCCTTCAAGGTCTGCTGTCATGCGATGCTGTACCAGGATCACACTGGAATTTGGCATAGCATTGTCACAAAGAGTCTGTACTGTCAGTCTTATTGAAGGAGCATCGTTTGTCTAGGGAAATGCCCAAGGTTCGTTGTCTCTCACCAAGGAAATTGAAGACGGAGACACACAAAAATGAGGTTAAGAGGGGAGGTTTAACAGCCGAAAGAAAGAGAAAAAAGACTAGCTCTCTTTCCTGTAGAGAGAGGGCCGCCGAAGTAGGACTTTCAGTCCGTGGCGGAGTGCGTGGGGTTTTATAGACTAGCTTGAGGAAGCGGTGTCTGATTTAC
>NW_012120744.1:14420-14952 GCF_000951035.1 Colobus angolensis palliatus | reverse complement strand
GTTAACTCTGCTGATTATTTCTTTTGCTGTCCGGAAACTCTTTAGTTTAAGTCTCATCTTTTTTCTTTATTTTTGTTGTATTTGCTGTCGAGTTCGTGGTCATGAAGTCTCTGCCTAAGCCAATATCTGCCTAAGCCAATAAGGTTTTTTCCAGTGTTATCTTCTAGAATCTTTATGGTTTCAGGTTTTCGATTTAAGTCTTTGACCCATCTTGAGTCCATGTTTTTGTGTAAGTTGGGAAATGCGGATCCAGTTTTATTCTTCTACATGTGGTTTGCCAATTATCACAGCACCATTAGTTGAATAGAGTGTCCTCTAACCACTTTTGTTTGCTCTGTTGAAGATTAGTTGGCTGTAAGTATTTGGCTTTATTTCTGTGTTCTCTATACTAGTCCATTGGTCTGTGTGCTGATTTTATACCAGTACAATGCTGTTTTGGTGACTATGGCCTTATAGTATAGTTTGAAGTCTGATAATATTATGCCTCCAAATTTGTTCTTGTTGCTTAGTCTTGCTTTGACTCTGTGGGCTC
>NW_012120744.1:6390-7889 GCF_000951035.1 Colobus angolensis palliatus | reverse complement strand
AAGCTTCAGAGAGCATTCATCCTCTCTTGCCCTTCCATATCTTCCACCATACGAAGACACAGCATTCGTCCCTTCTGAAGGATGCAACAGAGGCTGTACTGTGATAAATAAATATCTGTTGTTTATAAATTACTAAAACTGTGGTATTTTGTTATAGTGGTACAAATAGACTAAGACACAGTCCTTTATCGCATATGTCTTTTGAAAATATATCCCCTAGTCAAAATCTCATTTTTTTCCTCTTCTTGACAGAGTTTTATACAGAGCAGATTTTCTAAAAAATTTAATAATGTCCAGTTGAACACTTCTTTCTTTCCTGGGTCAAGTTTTGGTGACATATCTGAAAAGTTATCAGCAAATGAAGTCATCCAGATTTTCTCCTATGTTATCTTCTAGAAATTTTAGAGTTTTGTGTTTTACATTTAGGTTTGTGGGATATTTTGAGCCAATTTGTATGAAGGATGTTAGATCTCTGTAGAGATATTATTATTATTATTATATGTGGATATTTGATTCTTCCAGTAAGATTTGTTTAAATAACTATCTTTTCACAATTGTACTGCCTTTGCTCCATTGTCAAAGATTAGTTGATTACATTTATACGGGTCTATTTCTAGACCTTTATTCTGCTTTTTTAAAAATCATTTTGCTAAAAGCATACTGTTTTGAATACTGTAGCATTATAGTAAGTCTCGAATTTGGGTAGTATTAATCCTCCAACTTGGTTCTTCTCCTTCATTATTATTTTGGCTAATCTGGGTCTTTTGTACTTTGTAAAGTAAAATAAATTGCTAGGATTTTGATTGGTATGGCAGTGAATCCACAGAACAAGCTGGGATGAACGGACATCTTGACAATATTGAGTCTTCCTATAAATGAAAATGAAATATGTCCTTATTTGTATAATTCTCCTTTGATTCATTAGCGTTTCTTCATTTTTCTTGTACAGATGTTGTACATATTTTGTTTGACTATATATAAATATTTCATTTTTTAGGGTACTAATGTGAGTTGTATTGCATTATTAATTTCAAATGCCATGTGCTGATGGATTTTTGTATATTATTTTTTGCATGCATCTCTCAACTTTGATATAATAGCTTACCAGTTCCAGGAGGTATTTTGTTTTTGTAGTTTTGTTGTTGTTGTTTGTTTGCTTTTGGAGGCAGACTCTGTCTCACTCTGTTGCCCAGGCTAGAATGCAGTTAGTGGATTCATTGATTTTTCTCTACTGACTTTCTATTTTAATTTCATTTATTTCTGCTATAATATATATTACTTATTTTCTTCTGCTTAATTTGTATTAAATTATTTAATTTGTTCTTTTTCTAGTTTCCTAAAGCTAAAACTTAGATAATTGATTTTAGATTGTTTTGTTTATGATATATGCAGTAAATGCTATAATTTCCCTCTAAATACAGTTTTTACTGTATCTGAAAAATTTTGATAAGTTGTATTTTCATTTTTATTTAGTTTAAGATATATTAAATTTTCAATTG
>NW_012120744.1:791-1230 GCF_000951035.1 Colobus angolensis palliatus | reverse complement strand
GTGGATTCTGCTAATAAGGTCAGCAAACACATTCTTCATTTCTGATTACATTATTTTTTATCTCTAGCATCTCTTTTTGATACTTTCTTAGGATTCTCATCTCTCTGCTTACATTTCCCATCTGTTTCTGCATGCTGCCTACATTATCTGTTAGAGCCTTTACCTTGTTAATCGCAGTTGTTTTAAATTCCTGTTCTGGTAATTTCAAGATCTCTGTCATGTGTCTGTCTCTTCAAACTGTGTTTTTGTTTGTTTTGTTTTGTTTCTTTTATGCCATTTACAGCATGTGTGTGTGTGTATATGTGTGTGTGTGTATCTCTTAAATAGACGATAGATAGATACACAGACAGATAAGATAGACAGCTGAACAGGATGTACTATGTAAAATGAGTTACTCTAAATAGGTCTTTAGTAATGTGGTTTTAAGGTGTGGGAGGAG
>NW_012120744.1:0-741 GCF_000951035.1 Colobus angolensis palliatus | reverse complement strand
TTCCTTATCCTGGCACTGGTTCCATGGAGGTTTCTGTACAGGTAGGTTGTAATTTTATGCATCTGCCTGTCTGTCACTTCAATTCTGGGAACAGTGTTTTGCCCTGTGATGTCACTTCTTTTCAAATCTAAAAAGAGTTGTTTTTTCCAGTTTGTTTAGCTCCTTGTTAGAACAGAGTGGAGATTTCCAAGCTCCTTACCTGCAGAAAAGGAAAAAAGCCCTGTCATGTACTTTTTATATTTCTGCCTCCAAAGATGAAATATTTCATTTGGAAGGTTTCGTTTGTGTGTGTGTGTGTTTTAAAGAAATCTATCTAAATATTCAGGAGCATCCCTAAGGCATATCATTGTTTCTTCCAATGATAGATGAATGAGATATTTGAGGAACTTAGGAGAATGTTACTCACCTAATGATGTTTGCTGCATTTTATGTTTGAGAATGTGCTTTAGGCTATTATGAATATCAATACTACTTCCCATGTTACTGAGATTAATAGTTATCTTTTTCCACGTTGGCCATAGATACGATTCCTCAGGCTTTACATTTCCCCACTCTTAATGTTAAGGACTCAAACACTCAACTTTTCGTTTTTGTGATGGCCTTATGCAGACTTTAGAACCTCCAGGGAATGGAGATTGAAACAGACATAATAGACACAATACTTTAGGATCTACCAAGAGTGTGTTATAATTCAGAGCAAAAAAGTTTCATTCATAGAATTGTTCATTATCACTCTCCTTG
>NW_012120743.1:0-1737 GCF_000951035.1 Colobus angolensis palliatus | reverse complement strand
AGCTGGGATGGTCTCGATCTGCTGACCTTGTGATCCGCCCACCTTGGCCTCCCAAAGTGCTGGGATTATAGGCGTGAGCCACCGTGCCCGGCCTATTGCACTGTAGTTTTATTGAGAAGTCCTGTCTGGGCGCGGTGGCTCACGCCTGAAATCCCAGCACTTTGGGAGGCCGAGGTGGGCGGATCACCTGAGGTCAGGAGTTTGAGAGCAGCCCGGCCAACATGGTGAAACCCCATCTCAACTAAAAATACAAAAATTAGCCGGGTGTGGTGGTGCATGCCTGTATCCCAGCTCCTCGAGAGGCTGAGGCAGGAGAATCACTTGAACCTGGGAGGTGGAGATTGTCGTGAAGCGAGTTCATGCCACTGCACTCCAGCCTGGGCAACAGAGCGAGACTCTGTCTCAAAAAAAAAAAAAAAAAACAACCCATAGAATGTCTAACACCAAGAGTGAACTTTAATGTAAACTATGAATTTGGGGTGCTAATGATGCATCAACATACGTTTATCAATTATAATAATTTATATCATTCTGTTGTGGGACATTGATAGTGTGCGATGCATGGGGGATGTGGGCACTGTACTTCCTGCTAAATTTTGTTGTGAACCTAAAACTGCTCTAAAACCAAAGTCTATTTAGAAGGAAAAACAGTTGAGTATATCAAGTGTAGAAGCCCTAGCAAACGCCCCAAGATTTGGAATGGAACATCTAAGGGTAGACTCTTGAGACTAAGGATAAAACAGAACTGGCATGAATTGCAGCCCAGCTTTGAGAATTCTGGCAGGTAGAAAATCTCAGTCCCTAAAGTTGGATTAAGGTGACTCTGGGTTCCTAGTGCCTTAGGACAAAACTCCTCTCTGAAGGAAGAAAATATTAATACAGATTATTTCAGCAATGTTTCAAATACAGTGCCTAGCACATAATCAAAGATAATGAGGAGATAATGTGAATAGAATCAAAAGAAGCAAGTGCTTCCAGGGGCTCTAGAATGATCAGAAACAGGATCTAAAATAACCGTGTTAATTATTGTTAAGGTATATAGAGAATGTCAACTGAGAATTTGAAATTATTAACAAAGACATAGCAAATTTGAAAAAGACCAATAGAAATTGTAGGACTGAAAAACTATAATACAGATTAAGAATTATATGGGCTGGGCATGGTGGCTCACGCCTGTAATCCCAGCACTTTGGGAGGCCGAGGCAGGCGGATCACAAGGTCAGGAGTTCAAGACCAGCCTGGCCAACATGGTGAAACCCCGCCTCTACTAAAAATACAAAAACATTAGCCACGTGTGGTGGCACGCGCCTGTAGTCCCAGCTACTCAGGGAGGCTGAGGCAGAGAATTGCTTGAACCTGGGAGGCGGAGGTTGCAGTAAGTCGAGATGGCGCCACTGCACTAAAAAAAAAAAAAAAGGAATTATATGAATGGGGCACATCTGAAGTGAGAACTAGTGAAATGTAAGGTAAGTCAGAAAACATTTCAGACTGAAACATGGTTTTAGAAGCTTTTCTAATTAGTCATAGAAAAACCCTTGTGTTTAATGTTCTGGGTTAAAAATGTTGTATGTGGAATTTATATAAGTCTCTTTCAATTAATGAATTAATTTTTGTTGAGGTAAAATTCACATAACCTACTATTGGCCATTTTAAAGTATACAATTCAGTGACACACAGTGCATTTACAATATCAGGCAACAACCACCTCTTTCTTTTCTTTTCTTTTTTTTTTTTTTT
>NW_012120742.1:0-1058 GCF_000951035.1 Colobus angolensis palliatus | reverse complement strand
TCACTATTTTGCCCAGGCTGGAGTGCAATGGTACGATCTTGGCTCACTGCAAGCCCCACCTCCTGGGTTCAAGTGATTCTCCTGCCTCAGTCTCCCAAGTACCTGGGATTACAGGTGTGTGCCACCACATCTTGCTAGTTTTGTATTTTTAGCAGAGACAGGGTTTCACCATGTTGGTCAGGCTAGTCTCAAACTCCTGACCTCAGGTGATCCACCTGCCTTGGCCTCCCAAAGCGCTGGGATTACAGGCATGAGCCACCGCGCCCAGCCTGTTCCACTGACATTTCTTAGACATTCAGCAAAACCCCCACCTTAACCTCTTTTCTCTCTTGAGGGTTGGTCCTGTCCCTACCTCCACCCTCCCACCCCCTGGAAGAGGAAGGGCCCGAGCATCAATGGCTAGTCCAAATAAAATATGGGCTTGGGGATGGAATGGGTGGTGGCAAGTTCACAGAGTGTAGTTAGATCCCAACTCCCATGACCTCTGGCTTCAGTGGTGGGTGGGGCAGGGCAGATAAAAGGGCTTCAGTGGGAACCTCTGAGAGCATTTGTTCCCAAAAGGGGAACTCTGAGAGTGAGAACTGATGCAGTTCCCCCCATCAACCGCCCCCAGTGATAACATCTATGAAGTCAGCCATTACTCAATAAACTGCAAACTTGTCTACTTCTTGGTCTTCACTTGATTCCATGTCCTGAGGGCCCTGAAACAGTCCCCTGCCTGCAGCCTTCCGTCTCTCCCCAATGAATGCAGGTCTTATCTCATTCCTCCCCTCGTGTAGGGAGCCTCATCCCCCAGCAGAGGGAGCTCTGAGATTAGAAAATCAGTCCTCCCACTGGCACACCAAGTATGTACTATAAGGTATACGGGGAATGTAGATGCTTTCACCTTCTTTTTTCTTTTCCTTTTCCTTTTCCTTTCTTTCTTTTATCTTTTCTTTTCTTTCCTTCCTTCCTTCCTTCTTTCCTTCCTTCCTTCCTTCCTTCCTTCCTTCCTTCCTTCCTTCCTTCCTTCCTCCCTCCCTCCCTCCCTCCCTCTCTCTCTCTCTCTCTCTTTCTTT
>NW_012120741.1:0-1075 GCF_000951035.1 Colobus angolensis palliatus | reverse complement strand
GTCTCGGCCTCCCAAAGTGCTGGGATTACAGGCTTGAGCCACTGCGCCCGGCTCTATCAGCTTCTTTATGGAAAAAAAATACAACCACCACCTACACTAACTTCTATTTAATTAGTCACTTGTCACTTTTTTTTTTTTTTTTTGAGATGGAGTTTTGCTCTTGTCGCCTGGGCTGGAGTGCAATGGCGTGATCTTGGCTCACTGCAACTTCCGCCTCCCAGGTTCAAGCGGTTCTCTTGCCTCAATCTCCCAGGTGGCTGGGATTACAAGCGTGCACCACCACACCTGGCTAATTTTTGTATTTTTAGTAGAGATGGGGGTTTCACCATGTTGGCCAGGCTGGTCTCGAACTCCTGGCCTCAAGTGATCTGCCCACCTTGGTCTGGGATTACAGGCGTGAGCCACCGTGCCCGGCCACTTGTCACTTCTTGTCTGATCACAAAGTGCATTTTCCAAAGGGATTAGTGATTCTATAACCATATGCGCTTTGCCTTCTGTCATCATTTTGCTGAATTTCCAAGAAGCATTTCTTTGAACCACCACTCCCAGCCAGAAATACAAGCCCTTCTGTGTAGCTTTGAAATACAATTAACAAATAACCTGTTTTTCAAACTAAAATTACTGTTTAGAGAAAAGCTTTCTCTCTAATATAGTTTCAATATACACTTTCTGGTTCCATTTTTCCCTCAGCCACTCCCAAAATATATCACTTATTATTTTGCAAATGGTAATCATTGAAAATGCAAAATAAATTTTAGTCCAGGAAAAAAATAACATAAATTATGTATTGTTGGACTTCAAGATAGGTAAAGATTTAATTAATTTACTGCTAGGAAAAAATCCTTATCTAGTAACAGGTGGCTTAAGCTAGAAACAAGAAAACATATACTGGAATGGGACGTTTATACTCATTCCTCATTGATCATTTTCAGGATAAGAATGCAGATCCCCCATGCTCGCACACCTCCACACACACAGAAGTCATGCCAACTGTCGACTGTTCTTGAGAAATAAATTGAGAAGGTTTGGAGGATGTGCAAAA
The DNA here is from genome assembly GCF_000951035.1 of Colobus angolensis palliatus. Classification (NCBI taxonomy): domain Eukaryota; kingdom Metazoa; phylum Chordata; class Mammalia; order Primates; family Cercopithecidae; genus Colobus; species Colobus angolensis. The sequence continues at coordinate 33 of NW_012120741.1, read as the reverse complement.
AGAGTTGATACTCTTTTTCCTGGGTAGATAAAA
>NW_012120740.1:0-1239 GCF_000951035.1 Colobus angolensis palliatus | reverse complement strand
ACTGCACTCCAGCCTGGGCGACAGCGCGAGACTCCGTCTCAAAAAAAAAAAAAAAAAAAAAAGTTTTTAACTTGATGCGAGCTCATTTGTCCATTTGTGCTTTGGTTGTCTGTGCTTGTAGGGTGTTACTCAGGAAATCTTTCCCCACTCTAAAGTCCTGGAGAGTTTCCCCAATGTTTTATTTTACTAGTTTCATAGTTTGAGGTTTTAAAGTCTTCAATCCGTTTTGATTTGATTTTTGTGTACAGTGAGGGATAAGGATCTAGTTTACTTCTTCTGCATATGGATATACAGTTTTCGCAGCACCATTTATTGAAGAGACTGTCCATTCCCCAATGTATGTTCTTGCCACCTTCGTCAAAAATAAGTGCACTGTAGATGCAGATTTCTTTTTGTTTTCTGCATTCTGTTCTATAGGTCTACATGTCTGTTTTTATGCCTGTATCATTATGTTTACTATAGCTCTATAGAATAATTTGAAGTCAGGTAATGCAATTCCTCTAGTTTTGTTGTTTTTGCATAAGATAGTTTTGGCTATTCTGGCTCTTTTGTGGTTGCATATAAATTTTAGAATTGTTTTTTCTATTTCTGGGAAGAAAGTCACTGGTATTTTGATAGGAATTGCATTGAATCTTCCAATTCAATATTGATTCTTCCACTTCATGAACATGAAATATCTTCCCATTTTCTATGCCCTCTTCAATTTCTTGCATCAGTGTTTTATAGTTTTCAATGTAGAGATCCTTCACTTCTTTGGTTATTTTCTAGGTGTTTAATTTTATTTGTGGCTATTGTAAATGGGATTACTCCCTTGATTTCTTTTTCAGACTGTTCACTATTGGCATATAGAAATGCTACTAATATTTGTATGTTGATTTTGTATCCTGCAACTTTACTAGATATATCATTTCTAACAGTTTTTTAAGGAGTCCTTAGCTTTCTCCAAATATAAGATCATATCATCTGCAAACAAGGATAATTTGACTTCCTCCTTTCCAGTTTGGATTTCCTATATTTCTTTTTCTTTTCTGTCTGGTGGTGGTGGTTGTTGTTGTTGCTGTTGTTGTTGTTTTTGAGACAGAGTCTCACTCTGTCGCCCAGGCTGGAGTGTAGTGGTGTGATCTCAGCTCACTGCAAGCTCCACCTCCCGGGTTCATGCCATTCTCCTGCCTCAGCCTCCTGAGTAGCTGGGACTACAGGTGCCTGTCACCGCATCCCGCTAATTTTTTGTATTTTTAG
>NW_012120739.1:0-1500 GCF_000951035.1 Colobus angolensis palliatus | reverse complement strand
CTGACCTCGTGATCCGCCCGTCTCGGCCTCCCAAAGTGCTGGAATTACAGGCTTGAGCCACCGCACCCGGCCAGCAAAAAATTTTTCAAAATTTAATCCAGTTACTATCCATCTTGCCATTGAGGACACTGAATTATTAATTAATAAAGAATTAGAAAACCTAATAAAGGTGTTACTTGATTGATTGTGGTCAAAGTCCTTCACTGATACAGAAACTATTGTTTCAGCTACTTCAATAACATCTCAAAAAATTTCACCAAAACCCCTTCCAAATATCAGGTACTATCCCACGATAATTGAAGCCTTAGAAGGGATAAAACCTATAATTTCAGATTATATAAAAAGAGGAGTGATCAGGCTGTGCACGATGGCTCACACCTGCAATCCAAACACTTTGGGAGGCCGAGGCAGGCAGATTGTGTGAGGTCAGGAGTTTGAGACCAGCCTGGCCAATGTGGCAAAACCCCATCTCTACTAAAAATACACACACACACACACAAAAATTAGCCAGGTGTGGTGGTACACACCCGTAGTCCCAGCTACTCAGGAGGCTAAGGCAGGAGAATCGCTTGAACCCGGGAGGCGGAGCTTGCAGTGAGCTGAGATCTGGCCACTGCACTCAAGCCTGGGCGACAGAGCGAGACTCCGTCTCAAAAAAAAAAAAAAAAAAAAAAAAAAAAAAAAAAAGGCTGCCAAGGCTTCTCTTTCTCACTCAGCTCCTTTTTATTCTTACTGATCTGCCTTCTTTTCCTCCACTTCCCACCCCTGCTGTTCTGGCTCTGTTTCACAAACAGCCAGTGTCTGGTAGCGGGGGACCTGCCTTGGTTTATCAACCATAGTCAAAGGTAGAACTTATAGACATAAGGATTGTCCTGACCCCCATCAGGACCCTATTTGCTTTGCCAGGGAATTTAAACTAAATATTCAAACTTATGACTCTGGCTTTTCTGATTTACATCAACTAGTTCACATGTTAGTATCAGAAAGTAAAGCTAAAGAAGGGTGGGTAAAGTCCAACGGGTAAGTCCCCTGGAAGATTTCCATAAATGTTCAGGAGAAGGCCACAGGAATGCCCATTAAACTACAAAGGCTGTGTTTACAGCCATTCCTTTAGTCTTCCAAAAGATAGTCAACTGGCATAAAATATAACCATATGTACAAAATCCAGATGTGTCAGTTATGTTATACTTTGAAAGATGTGAAAAGACTTTTAGGCAATATTCAGGCTTATCTGAGGTGAGTTATGCTAATAATAAAAATGATACTTTCTTGGGCTGGGCACGGTGGCTCACATCTGTAATCCCAGAACTTTGCAAGGCGGAGGCGGATGGATCACCTGAGGTCAGGAGTTCGACACCAGCCTGACCAACATGGTAAAACCCTGTCTCTACTAAAAATACAAAAATTAGCCAGGCGTGGTGACATGCGCCTGTAATCCCAGCTCCTTGGGAGGCTGAGGCAGAAGAATCGCTTGAACCTGGGAGGTGGAGGTTGCAACGA
>NW_012120738.1:0-1710 GCF_000951035.1 Colobus angolensis palliatus | reverse complement strand
TCCCAAAGTGCTGGGATTACAGGCGTAAGCCACCGCACCCGCCTATCCGCTCCTTTTCTTGAAACACCTCCTCTGTAGTTTAGATTCCAGGGGACTGGCATGGTCCGTCCTGGTGGGCTGCTGAGTCAGGGACCTGAGGTGTTTGTTCAGTGGGGAGGCGGGTTCAGATCAGGAATGTAAGGATGATGGAAAGAAGGGAGTCACTCCGGTTTGGTGGGGCTGGGGAGCCATCTTGATCACAGTCACTTACAGCTTCTGCCATTGTCCTTCACCACTATCTCAGCGTCTCGGTCCCTCACGATGTCCCTCCAGTCAATTGTGTCCATGTGACAAAGCTTATCATTCTTCTCAATATAAACACCCCCTGACAGAATCTCTGAGGTAGGGAAAGAAGTGACAGGGTTAAGGGCCACAGCAGTACGCCTCTTCCTTACTTCTCCACCCATCCAAAAGGACACCTGAGACTCAGGAGTGGGAGAACGAGGCAGACAGATAGGTCCAATTAAATCCAAGCTGCAGAGAAGGCTCCCTTTATAAGACGAGGAGTCAGGCCAAAAGAAACTCCTGCCTCCTCAGTCACCTGTCCAGATCCGGTTTAGCTAGTGGGGGAGGGGAAGGGAGAGAGGGAGAGAAAGATTTCTGACTCAACATCCCCTCCCACAAGCCCTGCCCATATGTTTTCCAACTGACTGGGACAGGGAGAAGTAGAAGATGGACAGGTGGTTTTTAACTCCTATATTCCTCCAGCTCATAGGGGTTTGGTTTAGGAGAGCAAAGGTAGAATTCCTGGGGAAGGAGGGACATCCAGGTATACTGTGCTTTGGTTTTTTTTTTTTTTTTTTTGAGACGGAGTCTCACTGTCACTTATGCTGGAGTGCAGTGGTGCGATCTCAGCTCACTGCAACCTCCGCCTCCCAGGTTCAAGTGAGTCTCCTGCCTCAGCATCCTGAGCAGCTGGGATTACAGGTGCATGCCACTATCCCCAGCTAATTTTTTTCTAATTTTTGTATTTTTAGTAGAGATGGGGTTTCACCATGTTGGCCAGAATGGTCTCGATCTCTTGACTTTGTGATCCACCTGCCTCAGCCTTCCAAAGTGCTGGGATTACAGGCATGAGCCACTGCGTCCAGCCACATGTGGTATGTTAACATTTGGAGGATCTGGGTAAAGAGTATATGGGGGGCCGGACATGGTGGCTCACGCTTGTAATCCCAGCACTTTGGGAAGCTGGGGTGGGTGGATCACTTGAGGTCAGGAGTTCGAGACCAGCCTGGCCTACATGGTGAAACCCTGTCTCTACTAAAAATACAAAAATTAGCCAGGCATGGTGGCACATGCCTATAATTCCAGCTACTCAGAAGACTGAGGCAGGAGAATTGCCTGAAACCGGGAGGCAGAGGAGGCAGAGGTTGCAGTGACCCAAAGACTGCACCACTGCACTCCAGCCCGGGGAAGAGAGTGAGACTCTGTCTTAAAAAAAAAAAAAAAAAGAGGCCAGGCATAGTGGGTTCACGCCTGTAATCCCAGCACTTTAGGAGGCCGAGGCTGGAGGATCATGAGGTCAGGAGATGGAGATCATCCTGGCTAACACAGTGAAACTCCATCTCTACTAAAAATACAAAAAAATTAGCCAGGCGTGGAGGCGGGCGCCTGTAGTCCCAGCTACTCGGGAGGCTGAGGCAGGAGAATGGCGTGAACCCGGGAGGCGGA
>NW_012120737.1:0-1359 GCF_000951035.1 Colobus angolensis palliatus | reverse complement strand
TCCCATAAAATTGTGCTGACTGAGGAAGGCACACAGCGGGGTGCAGGCTGTGGGGACAGACAGCCCTGTATTTGCATCCTGGCTCCAACATGGACCTGCCTCCCTAACTGCTCTGAGCCTCAGCTTTCTCTTCGGTCTGAGGGAAGTCACCACAGCCGTAACAGTCACCTTGTGGGATTCACAATAGAATGATGTCATACCGTGCTTGTCACTATGCCTGGCACAACGTACTGAATTTTCTCTGGGTGGCACTCAGGTAAGTGTCAAAGTGAAGAAATTTTTAATTTTTGCTAAATCTATCATGTGTGTTTCATGGATTTATTCTTTCACATCTCCTACTTCTTATCTCCTTTTTTAAGTCCTCAGTGATGAATTTTACTGAAACAATTTCAGGACTCATTTTAGAATTAGGATTCAGCGCTCCACATGCCCCGGAAGTGATAAAGGCCATGCTAAGTAATCCCTCTGCTGTGTCTGGGCCAGTCTTCGGAAGGCAGTTTCCAAGACCCAGGCAATACAGTGGTCCTGTCTCCAGCCCTCCTCTGAGTTCTCTTCCATTGCAACCCTTCCTCATTTTGGATGAAGCAGCTGTGCTGGAAGCATGAAACATAGGCGGGTGCTCTGAGAGTCAAAGAGACGTCTCTCAGCATAAATAAGAAGCAACACATAACTAAGAAGGAGGGAAAAGGCAAAGTGAGCATTTTTAGAATCCTAAAGGGTATCGTTCGAATGGCCTCTCTTTTAGAACTTCTTATCTGAAGTTGAAAAAAGGTTCTTAAAATCATTTATGCCAATAAAACTTGGAAGTGTTGAAAGAATTCCAAAAGAGTAGGCATCTTAGACATGGTGCCGCCTTGTTGCCTGTAATAGCAGTCCCAGTTCCACTCTGTTAATCCTGTCAAAGCAAAACCGCACAACTGGGACTTTCACGGATACTACTACAACTGAAGGCTGGAAAAAGGAGCCAGGCATGAGTTTGCTGTGAGTAGAAAAGTAGGAAGTGGTAAAGCTACTTAGCTGAGAGATTTGGAGACTGAGGGCTTAAATTAATATGATCAAGAAAATAATGAGTCTCCAAATTAACAGCTGCTGGCCAGGGAGACTCAAAAAGCAAATGCTGTTATTTATTTAAGGTTCAATCGTCTTACCTGGGATTGTGGATATCTGCACAAGATGGGCTGCTTGGCATGGCTGGGAGCCCTGGAGCTGCCACCAAGCAGTGGGCACTGGGTGCACGGATGGAGAAATCACCACGTGCTGGGTCCTACCTCAGCTTTACAGGAACCGTCTCATTTGACCCTTACAGAACTCTGGGAGTCAGGTACAGTGGCTATCATTCCATTTTATGAAAGGGGAAAC
>NW_012120736.1:0-2210 GCF_000951035.1 Colobus angolensis palliatus | reverse complement strand
TTGTCACCACCAGGCCTGCCTTACAAGAGCTCCTGAAGGAAGCACTAAACATGGAAAGGAACAACCAGTACCAGCCACTGCAAAAACATGTCAAACAGTAAAAACCATCAATGCTAGGAAGAAATTGCATCAACTAACGGGCAAATATGATGTCATTAACATCATAATGACACGATCAGATTCACAGATAACAATATTAACCTTAAATATAAATGGGCTAAATACCCCAATTAAAAGACACAGACTGGCAAATTGGATAAACAGTCAAGACCCATCAGTGTGCTGTATTCAGAAGACCCATCTCACGTGCAGAGACACACACAGGCTCAAAATAAAGGGATGGAGGAAGATCTACCAAGCAAATGGAGAGCAAAAAAAAAAAAAAAAAAAAAAAAAAAAAGGGGGGGGGGGAAAACCCACCTTTTTTAAAAAAAAAATATAAAAAAAAAAAAAAAAAAAAAAAAAAAAAAAAAAGCAGGGGTTGCAATCCTAGTCTCTGATAAAACAGACTTTAAACCAACAAAGATCAAAAGAGACAAAGAAGGCCATTACACAATGGTAAAGGGATCAATTCAACAAGAAGAGCTAACTATCCTAAATATATATGCACCTAATACAGGTGCACCTAGATTCATAAAGTAAGTTCTTAGAGACCTACAAAGAGACTTAGACTCCCACACAATAATAATGGGAGACTTAACACCCCACTGTCAATATTAGATAGATCAATGAGACAGAAGGTTAACAAGGATATCCAGGACTTGAACTCAGCTCTGCACTAAGCAGACCTAATAGACATCTACAGAACTCTCCACCCCAAATCAACAGGATATACATTCTCCTCAGCACCACATCGCACTTATTCCACAATTGACCACACAGTTGGAAGTAAAGCACTCCTCAGCAAATGTAAAAGAACAGAAATCATAACAAACTGTCTCTCAGACCACAGTGCAATCAAATTAGAACACAGGATTAAGAAACTCACTCAAAACCACTCAACTACATGGAAACTGAACAATCGGCTCCTGAATGACTACTGGGTAAATAACGAAATGAAGGCAGAAATAAAGATGTTCTTTGAAACCAATGAGAACAAAGACACAACGTAGTACAAGAATCTCTGGGACACATTTAAAGCAGTGTGTAGAGGGAAATTTATGGCACTAAATGCCCACAAGAGAAAGCAGGAAAGATCTAAAATCCACAACCTAACATCACAATTAAAAGAACTAGAGAAGCAAAAGCAAACACATTCAAAAGCTAGCACAAGGCAAGAAATAACTAAGATCAGAGCAGAACTGAAGGAGATAGAGACACAAAAAAACCCTTCAAAAAAATAAATGAATCCAGGAGCTCGTTTTTTATCAAGAAAATAGACCACTAGCAAGACTAATAAAGAAGAAAAGAGAGAAGAATCAAACAGATATAATAAAAAATGATAAAGGAGATATCACCACCAATCCCACAGAAATACAAACTACCATCAGAGAATACCATAAACATCTCTATGCAAATAAACTAGAAAATCTAGAGGAAATGGATAAATTCCTGGACACATACACCCTCCCAAGACTAAACCAGAAAGAAGTTGAATCCCTGAATAGACCAATAACAGACTCTGAAATTGAGGCAATAATTAATATTTTACCAACCAAAAAAAGTCCAGGACCAGCAGATTTACAGTCAAATTCTACCAGAGGTACAAACAAGAGCTGGTACCATTCCTTGTGAAACTATTCCAATCAATAGAAAAAGAGGGAATCCTCCCTAACTCATTTTATGAGGCCAGCATCATCCTGATACGAAAGCCTGGCAGAGACACACACACACAAAAGAGAATTTTAGACCAATATCCCTGATGAATATCGACGCAAAAATCCTCAACAAAGTACCGACAAAGCGAATCCAGCAGCACATCAAAAAGGTTATCCACCAAGATCAAGTTGGTTTCACCCCTAGGATGCAAGGCTGGTTCAACATACGCAAATGAATAAATGTAATCCATCACATAAACAGAACCAAACACAAAAACCACATGATTATCTCAATAGATGCAGAGAAGGCCTCCGACAAAATTCAACAGCCCTTCATACTAAAAACTCTCAATAAACTAGGTATTGATGGAATGTATCTCAAAATAATAAGAGCTATTTATCACAAACCCACAGCCAATATCATACTGAATGGGCAAAAACTGGAAGCATTCC
>NW_012120735.1:0-1634 GCF_000951035.1 Colobus angolensis palliatus | reverse complement strand
TGTTAGCCAGGATGGTCTCGATCTCCTGACCTCGTGATCCGCCCGTCTCGGCCTCCCAAAGTGCTGGGATTACAGGCTTGAGCCGCCGCGCCCGGCTGGATGGGTTTTCAGTAAAGAAGTACAATCAAGTGGTGGTAGCAAGAACATAGCAGCAACCCTGCACACTTTTTATCTTAAGAGTCAGAGCTCATCCAGACTGAATAGCCATGGTCCCTGAGAAAATACCAGGTACTTATTTCTTACTCCATGTGGAAGATCTGAGGATTAAACAAAACAGCAATACAAGGGTTCATCTTCTTTAACTTTTTTTTTTAAATCGATTTACATTTTCCTAGTCAACTGAAAATCAATTTCTTTCTCAAATGTTCCTCCAACAAAATGATAAGGAGGAAGGGGAATCTGATTCCAGGATAAGACATCTTACCTAGGACCATTTCAAAGATTTTCTAAGGTCTGCTTATTACTTTGCCGAAAACTTCTCTCATGGTTATCCTTCTCCTCAGTTACAGCCCACGTTCTCTGGCTTTTTGGTGGTGGCAGAGCAACCACCACTGAATGAAACGGCTTCCCACACAAGCTCCAATTGTGCCAGAGCTGACAGACTACTGATACCAAAGGGTTTACTGAGCACCACCCAGAGGGAACTTTTTCACAAAGTAGTATTTATTTTTAGAAGTGAATTGTGTTTTATATTGTCCATCTCTCTCTCTTTGGAAGAATGCGTCCTTAAATTGCTCATAAAGAAAACCACATGGGTTTTTCAGGAATTTCTGTTTGAATCTAACTACTTCTGTTTCTGAAGCAGATATAATACAAATAATGTATTTCTGGTTAATACGACAACATGCCACTATAAAAGTTTATCAAAAGAACCATTTCTATAATAGACGTATTTAATGGCATCTCAAATGTTAACATTTGATTCAGAAGTTAACTGTAAATCAAATAATACTATTTCTTTGCAAGAGGGTAGACCAAAAAAGCTTAAAAGACATTAACCTAGGTGAATTTTTATACCAAATATTTACTTAATATTAAACTTTTTCTTGCCGGGCATGATGGCTCACGCCTGTAATCCCAGCACTTTGGGAGGCCAAGGCGGGCGGATCACAAGGTCAGGAGTTCAAGACCAGCCTGGCCAACATAGTGAAACCCCATCTCTACTAAAAATACAAAAAAAATTAGCTGGGCATGGTGGCGGTGCCTGTAATCCCAGCTACTTGGGAGGCTGAGGCAGGAGAATTGCTTGAACTTGGGAGGTGGAGGTTGCAGTGAGCCAAGATCGTGCCATCGCACTCCAGCCTAGGCAACAGAGTGGCAGACTGTCTCAAGAAAAAAGAAAAAGAAACGAAACATCCATTTTAGGTGGCAGACCCAACTAAAACTCAAGTTCCATCTCTTTTCTTTGTTCTCCATCAAAATCTCTCCAAGTTCTCTTTTAAAAGTCGGCAAAAAGCATCAAGAGAAATATAATTCATTAGTAATGGTATCTTGGGAAAATAGGTTCCTGGTAGTCAAATTTGTACTCAGTGAATTTGGGCCTCCCTTGCCTTTGAGCTCTTATTTTTTTTTTTTTTGGGACGGAGTCTCGCTCTGTCACCCAGGCTGGAGTGCAGTGGCACAATCTCAGCTCA
>NW_012120734.1:0-1118 GCF_000951035.1 Colobus angolensis palliatus | reverse complement strand
CGTTCAAGCGATTCTCCTGCCTCAGCCTCCCAAGTAGCTGAGATTACAGGTGCCCGCCATCACACCTGACTAATTTTTATATTTTCAGTAGAGATGGGGTTTTACCATGTTGGCCAGACTGGTCTCAGTCCCCTGAGCTCAAGTTATCCACCCACCTCGGCCTCTCAAGGTGCTGGGATTACAGACATGAGCCACCACGCCCGGCTGGTTGCATTAAGTTTTAAGAGGACAGAAATTGTCTCTTCCTAAGGAAGTTGAATTACTTTTGGTAACATGAATCAAACCCTAAAAGACTATTATAGTAGTCTGCCTCCTTTCCCTTCTCTAGATTATAATGTTAGAGAAGGGAAGGAAATAAAAAACATAATTTCCTACATGTATAAAAAGTTGTTTTTTTTTTTTCTGATAATAACCATACACATGATCAATACAGAATATTTGGAAAATATTGTACAGTATAAAGAAAAATATTTGTCACCCATAATCATACTGCTTATCAATAACCAGTTAGTATTTTTTAATATTTCCTTCCAATGAAAGATAGTCTTCCAAAAGGGGAACTATTTTTTATAAAAGTTTAGTTAGTATACTGTGTTCTAAAAGGAGGAATCTGAGATACCTCTAGTGACCTTTTTGTTAAAGAACGTGGATGGATCTCAAACAGTCATGCGAGATGGTGTTTATTTTTATTTTTGTTTTTTTCGTTGAGACAGCATTTCGCTCTTGTCACCCAGCTGGAGTGCAGTGGCACAATCTCGGCTCACTGCCACAACACCTGGCTAATTTTCTTTTGTATTTTTAGTAGAGATGGGGGTTTCGCCATGTTGGCCAGGCTGGTCTCGAACTCCTGACCTCAGGTGATCTGCCCACCTCAGCCTCCCAAAGTGCCGGGCTTACAGGCATGAGCCAGTCAGCCTGGCGTTGCTCTTTATTTTAACTGAAAGTCCTGAAAAGCCTGCTTGCTACCTTGTATCTGAAATTGAAAAGTTGTAATTGTAACTAATAAATACTACCAGAGCAGATACGTTTTATAGGACTTTCAGCTACATGTCGAGGAGAACACCCTCATTTTTGTCGCCTGTGATACAGAAATGTGAATACATAATGTCATCCTCTCT
>NW_012120733.1:376032-379329 GCF_000951035.1 Colobus angolensis palliatus | reverse complement strand
ACACAGCACAACCTCGTCTCTACTAAAAATGCAAAAATTAGCTGGGCGTGGTGGATGCCTGTAATCCCAGTTATTCAGGAGGCTGAGGCAGGAGAATCACTTGAACTGGGGAGGCGGAGGTTGCAGTGAGCCGAGATTGTGCCACTGTACTCCAGCCTGGGCCACAGAGCAAGACTCCATCTCCAAATAAATAAATTACTTAATTAAATAATTTAACAAATTAAACCAGATGCAGATTATATAAAACCTGTGATCAATTATTAACTGCCCCCAATGAATCACACACTTCTTGGCATTTGCACCCCTGGAACTCCTACTGACCCTGGGTTTGGCCATGTGACTTACTTTGACCAAGTGGACTTCCGTAAATGTGACACGGAGACTTTTTAAGCACTGGCACATTTGGGCTTGCCCTTTTAGAACACTATTAAAACATTATGAAGCTGAGGATGACAGACTACTTGGGAAGAGAGACCCAGTTTTCTTAGCTATCACAGCCACTCCAGCTGAGGGCCCAGACATTTGAGCGAAGTTGTTTTGGACTATGCAGGTCAGACTTAACTTGATCTAGACGGTCTGAGGTATGGGAAATCACCAAGCAAAATTTTTGGACATTTTAAGCAAAGGTACGACATAAATGTAATTAACTGGTAGTTTCTTAAAGAGTTTTGTTAAAGGGATCAGAGGAAAGAGTGGGAGAACAGGTATCATTTGGAAGTCATCAGCATATAGATATTCGTTAAAGCCCATGAGATGGGATGACATTACCAAGGGAGTGTTAAGAGGCAGAAACTCCAATATTTAAGGGCCAGACGAAGCCTGTCCAACCCATGGCCCACAGACCACATGCAGCCCAGGACAGCTTTAACTGTGGCCCAACATAAATTCATAAACTTTCTTAAAACATTATGAGATTTTTTTTGCAATTTTTTAAAGCTCATCAGCTATCACTAGTGTTAGCGTATTTTATGTGTAGCCCAAAACAATTATTTTTCCAGTGTGACCCAGGGAAGCCAAAACACTGGACACTCCTGGCTAGACTGAGAAGGAAACAAATAGTAAACAGATTGAGAACCAGTGGCCAAAGAAGTAGGAGGTAAATTTGTTAAACAAAGTGTCCCAGAAGCCAAATAAAGAAAAAGCTTCAAGAAAAGAGGGCAGAATGAATAAATGCTCCTGAAGAATAAAGTAAAATGAGGCCTGAGAACTAATCACTAGATTTAGTAATGTGGAAGTCACTGAGGATCTTGTTATAAGAGGGGAGGAACTGAGGCTAAAATTGAATTTAGACAATACTGTCTGGGAAAAGAAAGAGGCAGTAGCTAGAGAGAGATGTGAGGTCAAAACAGTTTTTAAGATGGAATACGTAACTTTTTTTTATAGGATGGGATAAACAACAACACAGAAAAGATCCAATAGAGAAACATAATGGGTAAACACAGTCTCATGAGGGCCATAGGGACTTGTTTAAATACTGCATATGTTTAAAAGGAAAAAAGTCCCTGAATGAAAGAATAAAAAGTTAATATATAGAGAAGGAAAGATAACTAATTATTATGGGGGATCTACTAAATGACAAGTGAAGAACATAAGTCATCCTGGGTTTAGTTTTCATGACAACCTGAGATTATAACCATTTTTCCAATTTTATGATTAAAGAAACACCTAGAGATTTTAAGAAACTTGCCCAATGCCACAAAGATGGTAAGTGCTAGGACTGGAATTCAAATCCAGGTACAGTATCAGAATTCTGGAGCCTAACTTTTTCTGCTCGTTATTTTACAATGCATGACAGACCTCAATTTTCAACAGTTCATATACTAAAAGCTAAAGTGTAAATATCTCATTGCTTATGATTTATTCAGTTTGTCTTTTTTTCTTTTATGAGACAGGGTCTTGCTCGTCGCCTAGGCTGGAGTACAGTGGCACAATCTGGGCTCACTGCAACCTCCGCCTCCTGGGTTCAAGCGATTCTCCTGCCTTAGCCTCCCGAGTAGCTGGGATTACAGGCAAGCTCCACCAAGCTTGGCTAATTTTTGTATTTTTAGTAGAGATAGGGTTTCCTCATGTTTCCAGGCTAGTCTCAAAATCCTGCCCTCATGATCCACCCAACTGGGCCTCCCAAAGTGCTGGGATTACAGGTGTGAGCCACTGTGCTTGGCCCAGTTTGCCTTTTTGACCAGCGTACGGCATACCCACATCCTATTTCCCTTAAATCTAAAAAAGAACTCGTCAAGAAATCCTCCTGGTTTTGGCGTCTAGTGTAAGTTCTTTCCCAGGAGTTCTCTCTCTAGTTGTTTTCTTCACTCTCTCTTCCTCCTCAACATAATGTAAAACAAAAATCCTAATTTTAGAAATTTTGTATTAATTAGACAATTATCAGAAAACACAGGTTTACCGTATTTTCTCACATGAATTATACAGGAGAAATGAACATACACACTTCAATGGCAATTGCAGGATCCAAATTTGATGAAAATTATAAGCCTATAAATCTAAGAGGCTCAACTGCAAGAATTTAAACACAAAAGAAAACCACACAAAGGCATTTTAATCAAATTGTTGAAAAACAATGATAAAAGGAGAGAAAAAATATATGTATTACATAAGAAGGAATAAAAATAAGAGGCTGGGCGTGGTGGCTCACGCCTGTAATCCCAGCACTTTGGGAGGCTGAAGCAGGTGGATCACAAGGTCAGGAGTTCAAGACCAGCCTGGCCAACATAGTGAAACCCTGTCTCTACTAAAAATACAAAAATTAGCTGGGCATGGTGGCATGCACCTGTAGTCCCAGGTGCTCAGGAGGCTGAGGCAGGAGAAACGCTTGAGCTCGGGAGGCGAGGTTGTATGAGCCAAGATAGCGCCACTGCACTCCAGCCTGCGCAACAGAGCAAAACACTATCTCAAAAACAAAAACAAAGAAACAAAAAGAACGATAGCTAAGTTCTTGCTAGAAAAAAGACAAGCCAGAAGATAGCAGAATAACATCTTTAAAATACTAGGGAAAAAATGCCAATCTAAAATTTTATATCCAGCAAAAATATTCTTTAAAATCAAAGGTGAAAAAAATACATTTTTTTAGACACATAAGAGCTGAGGAGATTTGATGCCAACAGATCAATACCATAAGGAATATTAAAAAGGAAACTCTTCGGGCTGGAAGAAAAATGATACCAGATGGAAGCCTTGAACTAAACAAAGAGAGGACAAGTGCCAGAAATAGTAAACATATGAGTAAATACAAAATAACTTTTTTCTTTGTTTTAAAACGTATTTAAAAGTCAATTTATTAAGAAA
>NW_012120733.1:342056-370157 GCF_000951035.1 Colobus angolensis palliatus | reverse complement strand
TCAGGAGGCTGAGGCAGGAGAGTCACTTGAACCTGGGAGGCAGAGGTTGCAGTAAGCTGAGACTGTGCCACTGCACTCCAGCCTGGGTGACAGAGTGAGACCCTGTCTTAAAAAAAAAAAAAAAAAGCCTTATAAACATTTTATTTTTCCTGGATCGACTCTTGCACAGTAAACATGCTACACCATGGGTACAGAAATGAACTGTCCAAAATGGTAGTCACTAGCCACATGAGCACTTGACACACGGTTAGTGCAACTGAGAAACTAGATCTTAAATTTCATTCTATTTAAAGGGCCACATGTGGCCAGTGGCTACCACACAGGACAGCACAGTTATATATCAATACCACTGTTACTGATAACCTGCTGGAGTGAAAGAGAAAAACTACAAAACCTACTCACCTTCCTCTATCAACTATTCTCATGTCACCATTTGAAAGGCAAAAGTACAGTCAACAGCAATTTTTGGTGAACAGATGAAAAACACACTAAGTGAAAAGGCTTCACATAACAGAGCTGGCTTCCTATCAGTTAGGGTCTCAAAAGAAATAGTACTGATTTATGTTAGGGTACTGGCATATGAACACAGTTTTACACTCTCGCTCTGGCTAGCACCAACAGAAACAGAAATGGGCTGGGTGCGGTGGCTCATGCCTGTAATCCCAGCACTTTGGGAGGCCAAGGCGGGCAGATCACGAGGTCAGGAGATCGAGACTATCCTGGCTAACACGGTGAAACCCCATCTCTACTAAAAAATACAAAAAATTAGCCAGGGGTGGTGGCGGACGCCTGTAGTCCCAGCTACTCAGGAGGCTGAGGTAGGAGAATGGCATGAACCCAGGAGGCAGAGCTTGCAGTGAGCCGAGATCATGCCACTGCACTCCAGTCTGTGCCACAGAGCAAGACTCCAGCTCAAAAAAAAAAATAGAAATGTATGTCATCCATCTGTGTATCTCTGGTACAGTTTGTCAAATGAATAGAATCCTCATACCAATGACTCTCAACTGTACTTATATGTTCTCTCTGGTTGGTATTCCTTTTAGAAGCCCAGCATCTGAATTTTTTCTTCCTATTTTTGAGAAATCCCCACAATTTACAAAGCAGAACCTGCTTCCCATTATATATTTACCAGCTTCACTTGCAGCTAGTAGCTAGTGTACAGATACGTAATTCAGGCTCCGTCAATAAACACACCAACCCCACATTTAAGTGTGAACTAATGAGAAAAAGTGGGAACTGTGGCTAATAAATTCTGGATAGCAGCAGCAACCACATCCAATTTCCAATAGGGCCAGCATGAGTGGTGTTAGGGTCAGGGATGCAAAGTAACTGACACAATCAAGGTTCTGCAAGGTGTCTTCACAGGCTGAGTTCTATGATGTGATTTGAGGCACTATTCCAGGCTGCAGAGCTATTGTGGAAAGCAGAATAATGGCTCCCCAGAGATGTCCACATCCTAATCCCAGAACCTCTGAATTTTACCTACAAAAGGGGTTTCTCAGGTGTGATTAGTTAAGGATTTTGAGACAGGGAGAGTGTATTGAATTATCTGGGTGTGTCCAATGTGATCACAAGTATCTTTCTAAGTGAAAGAGAGGCATGAGAGTCAGAGAAAGAGAGTGATGAGGAAGTAGAAGGTAGAGTAATGTGACTACTGGCTTTGAAGATGGAAAGGGGCCATGAGCCAAGGAATGTGGGCAGTCTGAAAAGCTGGAAAAGGCAAGAAAAGGATTTTCTTCCTAGACACTCTAGAAGGAATGGCACCTTGATTTTAGCCTGGTAGGACCCATTTTGGACCACTGACCTCCAGAACTGTTGTGTGTTTTAATTCCACCACTGTGGTAGTAATTTGTTAGAGCAGCAAAAGGAAACGAATACAGCTATTGGTCCTACATCTCCAGCCCTTTCACTGCTTAAGTGAGCCAGTGTTTTTTCTGTTCCTTGCAACTAAAACCCTAATAAACTCTTGTATTCTTCAATCCTTACATCTACAGTGTGTTAGTATTTCTTTAAAAAGACAGTGACCAGCCTGGGCAACCTGGAGAGACCCATCTCTATGAAGAAAAAAATTCAAAAATTAGCTGGGTGTGGTGGTATGCGCCTGTAGTCCTAGCTACTGAGGAGGCTGAGGTGGGAGGATCGTTTGAGCCTGGGAGATAGAGGTTGCTGTGACTACATGACTGGAGTCCAGCCTGGGTGACACAGTGAGACCCTGTCTCAAAAAAAAAAAAAAAAAAAAAAAAAAAAAAGGCCGGGCGTGGTGGCTCACACATGTAATCCCAACACTTTGGGAGGCTGATGTGGGTGGATCACAAGGTCAGGAGTTTGAGACCAGCCTGACCAACACTCTATAGTAGAGACAACCCGTCTCTACTAAAAACACAAAAATTGGCCAGGCATGGTGGCGGGCGCCTGTAATGCCAGCTACTCAGCAGGCTGAGGCAGGAGAATCACTTGAACACAGGAGGCGGAGGCTGCAGTGAGCCAAGATGGTGCCAGTGAACTCCAGCTTGGGCAACAGGGTGAGACTCCATCTCAAAAACAAAAAAAAGGCCTGTGACACAGTTTATACAGTTTTTGCTTCTTTTCATTGCTTAAATCAAGTGTGCTTGGTTTTGTTTATGTAACAATGAAGAATAGTACGAATTATTCAGACTCTACCATTCCTTGAAGACTGAGATATGTCAATCACTCTGAGAAATTCACGTAATTAAAAATGTTTGCAGTAAGTGCAATCTCATATATTATTAGACATATTATTAGACAACATTTACTGGGTGTCGGTATGGTTCTAAGGTTGTCCCAAAATAATTAAGAGAAAGCCCTCCTCTTAAAAAACATGAGAACAAAATGGTATACACACAAAAGGGGAGAAACATCTAGTCATTTACCTGAGAAAATTCTAAGATGATCCAAAGAAAGACTTTCTGGAAGATGGAACTTTTCAAAAGCAATGTAAAGTCACATGAAAGAAAGAAATTAAGACTGAGAAGCAAAGGAAAGCTCTCCCTTTTCCTAGTTAACCACAGTCTTGCTGTCTCAATTTCAGGTAACAATAAATTTCTGAGGGAAAACATTAAATTCAAAGATATCAGGTCACATAAAAAGTATAGTTTTAGTAATCTGTTACTTTTTAAAAGTTACACTGAATTTTCCTTTAGAAGCAAATTATCTAAGACTTAAAGTTTATACATGCAAAATTATAATCCTTAGTGTCAGAAGCTGGCATCTAAACATCTCTATGTAATAACTTTACCAAGTCAATGAGGAAAACAGAATCCAAATCTTCTGCAGTGAAGCTATCCAAAAAACTGGCAAGTCATTCTCTACTTGTTACTATTAGCCCTGATAGGTCAAAGTTATTTTCCCCCAAAATAGCCGGTTCTCAACATTCCCAAGTGTTCTAGGAAGTAAGACTGTATGTAAGTAGTGATACTAATTAAAGACAAAACCTTCAGAAAGAATAGTTATTATAAGAAGGGAGGAATAGCAGGTCAACTAGTCAGTAACATAAATCAAAGCAATCTAAATGAATTAATTTCAAATATACAAGAAAAACTTATCTCCCCTCAGTAAGTTTTCTGGCAAAACTACCCGGCCCACTTCCTGCTGATTATCTACAAAGAAAAAGTGCATTAGGAAGGTTGACATCATTGATGAGAAAAGTGTTCAGATTATATATGTTTATAATTGTATATATTATGTTTTATATAAACAAAATAAAAATAAAAACAAAATCATATAATCCTAAGCAAATAAGAGTATAAAACTATATAGATACAGACAGAATCAGCCTGATATCTAGGTTCAAAATCCAGCTCTGCCACTTTCTGCATGTATGTCTCCTACACCTGTTTGCCTAGCTGTGAAACAGAGCAATAGTAGTATACATCTACTATTAGAGTTAATAAACACAACAATATTTGGATTAGTGTCTGGGACAACATAAAAGTGCTGGCAATTACTATTATCAATCATGTCAAAAGAACAAACAGCCTCTCTGTGAAGTTATTCCTTATTGATAGTCTATACAAGCCTCAATGTCAGAACTGAAAAAAGAAAAGGTATGTCAGTGTATGCCAGATTACATGCGAATGGAAGCTAACTCAGAACTTACATGGCAGATGGTCTAAGAGTATAATAAAGAAGTCTTTCAAACAAGTCAAAATGATTACTAAAAACATTATTTATAAAATCATAAAATAATATACCAAAAATTTTAAAATAAAGGATATTAACTCAGGAGTCCCCTTCTAAGTTTCACAAAGATTTATATTTAAAGGACATACCTATATGGCCACATCAGGATATACTGCACACCTCTCCCAAATCCAACACAAAAGCAAATAAACCTTCATACAAAGGAAATGCTAACAATTCCCTGATAGCATTTAAATTTAAAGGGAGAGAGAACTGTTCATGGTGACACATTCTTGAGAGCTGCCATCACTTGTAGCTTCACATCAGCTGCCAAAAATAGTGGAAAGACTAATTGTTATTTCAGGTATAAAGAAACAGCAAAGGTAACAAAAAAGCAGAAAGCTTGAGGGCTTTTGTAGTATGAGTTGGCCCCCTATCTCTGAGTTCTTCATCCATGGATTCAACCAATTGCAGACCAAAAAAAAAAACACAGAAAAATATAACAATTTTTAAAAATACAAATTAAAAAGCAATATAGTGTAACAACTTTTACATTGTATTACATATTGTAAGTGATCTAGAGATTATTTAAAGTAGAGAATGTATGCAGGTTATGTGCAAGTACTATGCCATTTTATATAAAGGACTTGAGCACCTATAGATTTTGGTATTGTGGGGGTCCTGGAACCAATCTCTCAAGGATACCAAGGGATTATACTGTGTATATCTTCTCACGTAATTCTCCTACTAATTCTACCGTGGTCATTTTACAGGTAGAAAAAGTAAAAGACTAGAGAGGTTTAAGGTCACATTGCTAGTACACAGTAGGGATCTGAACTCAGGACAACCAAAATACAAATTAAGCCACTCTTAATTCAAACACCTTGGCTCATTCAATTTGCCATGCCACTGTCTTAGGGAGCCAAAAAGATTTGTGTATGAGTTTAAACAACCAAATTAATACGTTACATTAGAAAACTAGAAAGCAATTAATCTGTTACATTATTTTCCTTTCATAAACCAGAATTTATGACGAATATACCTTATCATTTGAGGTGTGGTTCTTAAAATGGTCTAACCTTTTTTCATCAAAAAACAAAACTAATGATTATTTCAGATAAAGTATAACACTGTCATTTTGGTTATTTAAACAGAAATTGAGGAAGATGATTTCATAGAATTAGATATTAAAAGTACAAAAATTTAACTTCAAAATATATTACACAAGCTGTATGTATGCACACACACAACATTTTGCAGATGTCCTAAGACACTCTTTAATGTCCAAATTTATCCTATGGTGGTTCTCTCAACACTATGCTTTTTTACTTTTTTCACCAGTAATAAAAAAAATTTCAAGTAAGCAATCTTTAACTCATTTTTTTCTTTGAATACCATCTTCCAAGTTTCATTTTACTTTGATGATCTCACTACTAATTATCTCATTACTGTACAGTATCTCAAAGATAATCTGTTAGGTGATCACCTGATACAAAATTAATTAATAATTCATAACCTTTCTAAGAGGCAGTATTAGTAAAACAGACACATCCAATATATTGTATCCCAACGAACACAGCACTGAAATACTATTATATGTGTTTGGGAAGAAGAAGGAAAGAAAAAGAACTCAACTTCTGCAATCTGAGAACTCAAAGAGTCTTGGGAAACAGATGAGGATATTAATGCAAGATAGCAGTTATAACAGACTTTCAGAATCATCCTTATCATTTAAGACAAGACACCACAGTAGGAAAATGCCATCAAGAACTGTGAGAACAAAACACTAATCATCAAGGGGTCTGCAAAGTTTTTCTTCTTTATGACTTGAAAAAGTTAAATCCAAAGACACTTCACTTAACCTCAGTAACTAAAGATTTTTGATATTTCCCCCTAATGCTATAGAACTCCTCCTTCCCACAACTCTACCTCCATTCTACCTCATCTCAAGGTGAGGATTCTATAAAAGAAGTCCTATTAGCCCAAAGCTGTTTTCAGAATTACATGTACATTAGTCCTCCATTATCCATGGGAGATGACTCTGTGGATGCCTGAAACTTCAGGTGCTAACAAACACTATATATACCACCTTTTTCTTATACAGACTTCCCTATGATAGTTTAACTTATAAATTAGGCACAGTGAGAGACTCACAATAGCTAATAATAAAATGGAACAATTATGACATAAGCTATAATAATAAGTTATGTGAACACGGTCTCTCACTCTCTGAAAATACATTGTACTGTACTCACCTATTTTCTGACCACCTACTTTTAGTTACCATTGACCACAAGGTAACTAAAACCATAATTAAGGGAGGACTACTCATCCTCTCCCACGTAATCATTTAATGATGTTCCAAATAGCTATTTTTTTTTTAAGGCTACTTAAAAAAGCAGGGGGAGGAAATCTAAATCTTTACGTATCTCAGAGGAAGTACTGTAGGCATTATATAAATCTTTCTCTCTTGGGTCTCCCTATTCCAGTAAGAATGTGCATAACACACACCAGTCATTCAAATATAAACTGCTCCCTTAAGATTAATGACCAGATTCACTGAAAGAGAACCTTAGACCCACCCCCCCCCCAACAAAAAATGCAGAATGAGATATGGACTAATAAAAATCTCTAATTTATATGACCTAATGTGACTGATAGTCTCAATCTGATCATAATGTTTACATCAACCAAACACAGTCATTCCTAGTATCAGGATTCTTTTAGAGTTCTTCAAACACACTGCACTGAGGCATTCACTCACTTTGTTCTTTGCCTGCTATACTCTTCTCTTCTTTTTTCACCTGGCTAATCCTGCTCATCCTTTTAAAATTCAACTCACAAGGAGTGGTGGCTCATGCCTATAAATCTAAGCAACTTGGGAGGCTGAGGCAAGAGGATTGCTTAAGGCCAGGAGTTCAAAACCAGCCAGGGCAACAGAGCAAAATACTGAGAAAAATAAAAAAAAAAAGTAAAACTGAACTCAGGTGTTCAACTCAAGAAGCTTTCCCTAAACGTCCTATGCAGGAAAAGTTCCACTTCCCTTGGTACACCCATGGAATTCCTTAAAAACATTTCACATTGTATTTACCACATTATATTGAAATACTTGTGCCACATCTGTCTCCCGCAGGAGCCACTATCCTAAAGAGTAAGCATCAGTTCATTTTTATATTCTCAGAGCCTAACACTGGCATACGGCAAACATTCCTAAATGTTTTGCAAAAACAAAACAAAAACATGACAATTTTATTTACCACCAATTATGTACACTGTACATTTAAAAGATGCTGAGACATGGTCTCAACTATACTTGGTCTAGCTGCAGAGAGAAGTCACATATAAAAAAAGAGATCATTACAAAATTAAGAAATCAGAAGTACCAAATGACTAAGATACAGGAAATGCTACAAAGAATGCAGACATCACCAGAGTACACAAGGAAGTCTTCACAAAAGAAGGTGAAGCTTAAGCTAAGCTAGTACAGAATGGCACTTCCCACATGGGAAATGACATGGGAAGAGAGATTTAAGCAGGAATGCACATGCCATGATTAGAAAACAATGAGATTACTCTGGCTAAGGCAGTTGGTTTCTATCAAGGAGTAAGAAGATATCATAAGGCAGAGGTAGGTGCAGGTCACTTTATGGAAGGCCAACAATACCAGATAAATGTGTTTAAGGAAGCGAAAGCCATCTACAAATACTTTCTCAAGACTATTAATATAGAAGCAATGCAAAGATTAGTTGGCAGGGTGACAGGTGGTAGGCAACCTGAAAAAGAACCAGAATTTGTTAAACACATGTAAACCTTTGTTATTTTAACACTGACAGCAATTTTAGGAGATCAGTGTTCCGTTTTACAAATAAATCAAGACCCAGAAATGTTAAGTTGTTAGCCCACACAGCAAGTAGCCAGCGGTGCTTAAAGCCCCAAATCAGTGCTTTCTTCTTGATACCTGCAAGAAGAAATGCAGGTGGGTAACAGTTGGAAGAATTTTTCAAAAGAATGGGCAATGTAATCAGAATCATGAAATCTTGATGCTAAACGCAATAGAGCTCAGAAGACCCCATAAAGCCTCTGTTTATACACCACTGCCAGTATGAACTATTTGGTAATTGAGTACTTACTTGTATGCCCAATGAAACTACTTGAGGGCATATTCTCTTTTTATCCCCAGGGACCTGGGAGACAGCATGGTCCAAACTGAATGTTTATTGGTGGAATGGATAGAAGGACAGATACAAGAGAGGGGGACACAGAGAGGAAGGAAAACAAAAGTGTGAGTGTGAGAGAAAGGAAAACAATCAGTGAATGAATTTGGCCACCCTGAGGTCTTTGGCACCTTTGAAAATGTCAATTTCAATAATGTACTCAGGAAAAAATGGCTAGATAGCAAGGGATCAAGGAAAAGTAGATGGTAACTAAAGGGAAAACATAGGTTAGGGCAAACTTGAAATGCTTGGCCATAAAACAAAGGTAAAGAAGGACAGAGCACAAAGAAAAATCAGAACAGGAAGGCCTTTTAAGGGAAAATTGAGATTGGTTCACAGAAGGTAAGACCAGTAAAGGCAATAATTAAAGAGACTAAAATAAGAGAGCCACACAACTGAAAAAAGGTCCTGAACGATGGTAAACATTTAAGAGTATAGTTAAAGGAAGGGATTCTGTAGGAACTTTCCTGACCAAATTCCTTTTCCCTTTTTGAGGCCCATAGCAGTCACCAAATCTTTGAACTACCACTTCCACATCACCACTTCTCTGTCCATAAACCTATCTTATCTAAGAAAAACTTAAGATGTGGTCAAAATACTAACTAATGCAATGTATTAAATGAGTGAATCAATTTTTAAAAAATTTATTTGGAATAAAGGAGCCATGGGTTGTTCTTCCTGCCTGAAATGGCAATTTGCCCAATAT
The DNA here is from genome assembly GCF_000951035.1 of Colobus angolensis palliatus. Classification (NCBI taxonomy): domain Eukaryota; kingdom Metazoa; phylum Chordata; class Mammalia; order Primates; family Cercopithecidae; genus Colobus; species Colobus angolensis. The sequence continues at coordinate 361,097 of NW_012120733.1, read as the reverse complement.
CCACTTTTTAAAATCCCATCCATCTTTCAATATCCAAACCAAATCTCACCTCCTCAAAGACACCCTCTTCACTCTATCTCCACCTCTGTTGAAATAAACTTCTTGCCTATACTTACATAGTACCTTTGACCTACTATTATAGCTACTTAAATGTCTTTCTCTTAATTTGCCAAAGGCAAAACCCCGGTAATTGTGCTCTACACAATAAGTATTCAATAACGGTCAGTAAAAGAGAACACAGATTTAAGAAATTAAAATACGTACAAATATTTTACACTGTTGGTGGGACTGTAAACTAGTTCAACCATTGTGTAAGACAGTGTGGCGATTCCTCAAGGATCTAGAACTAGAAATACCATTTTCTTAAGTATAAAACACACCAGCCCTTTTAAAGTGTGAACCACTCTCCGCCCCAAAACTGCCTTATGAAACTTGCAACACTAGTGGGTCCAGATCTTACTGTAACATACCCATTAAAAACAACAACAAAAAACTCAGCAATTGCTGCTTCTACCGTGAAGGCAGAAGACCACAGCTGTTAGAAAGCAAAGAAATGAAACCTAAGATAGGACAGGAAGTATACGTTTTGAATCCAAATGAAACCACAAGGGAAGCAGAAATTAACTGCCAAAATAATTTAGTCAGACAATATCCAAGCAGGTAATAAGCTATTAACACTGTTATAACAAAGACTTATAAGCCTAAAGAGACAGCCATTCATTGAAACTGATATTCCGGGACAAAAGCTAATTTACATTCTGTAAAGGATGTACTTGGTGGAAAGGAAGTGGATGGGACGGGGGAAGATGACTTCCTGGACCACATGAACTAAAATCAGCATGTGTTCTAAGACTTCTAGAAGCTTCAGGATACACTGACTATCTGATCTAGCACCACTAAACTCTTCTAGAACCTGGAGCCCATCCTACTTAGTTATATATTCCTCCCAATGCTCCCACTATCTTCTCTATTCCTCTCCCCAGGCTAGGATAAGGCTCAGCTTGCTACTTTATCCAGTCTTACCCCATTATCTCTCTCTGTTCCAAGATTTATACTGACACATTTTTATTTTTATTTTATACCATATTGGATATTTTACTTCCTATTTAAATGACAACCATTTTTCTGCTGGCTTAGAAAACAACCCTGTGGCTGTTACATTAGAAACAAAATTTCTGACAAGTGAACCACTGAGATGCAGCCTCTTCACTATAGATGTATCATACCAAACAAACAAACAAAAAAAATATATATATACACACACACACATATACACGTATACACATACATACACACACACGCATAAAACAAAACAGATACTTTCTGGACCTTTCCTGTAAAGGAGTCTAATAGCAGGAATCCACTTCAAGTGGATCTCACTGAAACACCCACAGCATAGGAAGAAATTAAAGACAAAAGAGAATAGTGAAGGAAGGAAAGGAGGAAAGTTGAAGGCAGTGCAGAGTATGAACAGTGCCTCCCACAATGGCAGCAGAAGTCATTCGGTGGCACCTATGCCACCTTTTATAACAGGATTTGACCTGTTTGACTGGTATTCCCTATGGCTATGATTATTCTACTTTCTCATCTTCCAAAACAACTTTGATGTCTTCTCTGTCTGGTACTTTAATACTTCCCCAACTCCTGCTTTTCCAACTTTGATATGTTAATTTCCATTTTTCTTTTTTTCAAAATGCCATTCTTTTAAAGCATATTATACCTCACCTGTGGTCTATCCTAACCTTCTCCTACCCCCACCAAATGAACTATATTCAATACACCTTTTTCTTTTACTCAACAGAGGTGTCAAAGTCTTTTAAAATCTTTCATTCTGTCATAAATCGAAAGAGAAAATTCTCTGACTTTTCCTTCAATTTGAGTAATAAATTCCCAATATTATTTGGCCTAGAAACCCCATACTTAAGATCATTTTATTTTTATAAAACATAAGCAAGTATTTTCAACTTAACTGATTCACTTAGAAGTCTTGCCAGTGTATTAACAAGATACTTACCTTTCAATAAACAAAAAATTTCATTATCCTTTTCTGCCCAGAATATCATCATCTTTCCCACACAGAGGATAGGTTTTCTTCCTTTCATCTCTGCTCTATTTTTACAACTTGAAACTAACTCAGTTCCCTTGATGTTGAATTTTCTCTTTGTTGGTCTTACTGGGGCTTCTTACCTCATATCTTCATTTCTGACCCTTCTGAAACTTCCATCTTGCTCCTTGGTTTCCCACCACCACACCATTTCAATGCCAGACATCCCAGCTCATTTACTCTAACAAATTAAAATTCAGCTGAGACAAAACTGATTTTCATCTACATGAGGCAGGATCTGTAACCATGCAGATTAAAAATTGCCCAGTCATGATCTTCCACCGACAAAGGTAGGCAAGAAAATTCTTAAAATCAAGGTCACGAAAAACAACTGCTATACCCCCCCAACCACATCCATTCAGCAATACTCAGCATCCTCCCTGAAGTGTCTATAAAAACCAACAGTTCTATTTTCAAAGAACGTGAACATAATGCTTCCCTAAAGACATTCTCTAGTGTCCCCACTGCAGACTTTAAATGGAATGAGTATCTAAAAGAGGAGGAGGGAAATTCAGACTGGCACAAGCCTTTATTTATGATTCCCACAACCATCACCTAGGTCTCAGACTTCTAACGCTTGCTTTAATTTACTTAGGACAAACACCTAAGATTGAGACAAGACTGGCTCCAGGAATCTTTCAGGGACCCCAGGACCTATGCCTCCCCCATTTTGCCTGCTCAATTTTAGCTGAAAAACATCATTGTATTCATTTTTTTCTTTTCTCCCCTCTTCAAAGAACTAAGTTCATCTCAAGCTATCACTGACTCCACATCTAAGGAAATCTTCCCTATGATGTCAAGCTATAAAATATAAGGTACATTAACAAGAAGCCTCTCAAAGTCCACTGATCTTCCCCATTAAAAGTACCACCACTCTGCCAATTTGCTTTTCGTAACTTTCTAGATCCACTGCCACTACCTTATTCCGGACCAAAGTCCCAAAGGGAATCTTTTGTAAGGAAAAGAACCTTACAAAAAGGATCAATTTTAAAGTCTTCCCCTTTTCTAAGCAGTAGTCACTCCCCAATTAATGTCAGACTCTAACAACCTTACTTTGTTATCCACCAATATATTACACAGAGTCATCTTCCTAACACATAGCTATGAACATATTAATTCTAACAAATCATCTCAGATTCTCCATTGTCTACCCATTTTTAATATGAACTATGGAACATGATATTCAGGATCCTCTTAAATATGGTCACCTTATCAAATAGGATTTCCCTGACCACTTTGTCCAGATAAAACAGTACATTCCTGTCTTAATTTCTCTTCCTAGTGCTTGTGACCACCTGACACATATTTAACTGCTATGTTTACTGACTGTGTCTTTCTACTCTAATATATCCTCCCACGTTCACCCTTTTGTTCACCAGTGTACCCTCAACACTAGAATATATTATGTTCTCAACTTGTATTTGTGGAAAGAACAGATGAACACTGACATGCAGTGTACTATAGCTGACTTGAAGTTAGAAGACCTATATTTGAGTTAGTTTCCACACACCAGCTATATAAGCCTCAACAATTTTACCTTCTTTGGGCTTACATTCCTAATGTGTAAAAGGAAAGGGTCAAACTTGATAATCTCTACAACTCTATCTAAGCTTTCCCAGCTATATCACACTACCTTCTCGTCTGACTGGACTGAAAACCTCCCTTCCCCCAACTTCCCTACCTACATAACTCTGCTCAGTTTCCTTCCATTTGGAATTCCCCTCTTCTCAATTCACATCTGTCAAAATGAACATTAAGGATGAACAATATCCGAAGTGCCATTTTCTTGAAGTCTAACAAACTGTAAGCTCTGTAAAAGGAGGGTGGAGTTCTTATTTTTCTATTCTCAGATGTTGGTACAATGCCTCCCATACAGGTGATCAACAAAACAACTAATGAATCATGAGTACATGAATGAGCAAATGAACAGTCTTTCCTGATTCCCTCCCACTGCTCAGGTGATCTCCTGCCTTTGGACTCAAAACACTTGGTATCTTTTATTTTTATTTATGTATTTATTTATTGAGACGCAGTTTCACTCTTGTTGCCCAGGCTGGAGTGCAATGGCTTGATCTTGGCTCACCACAACCTCCTCTTCCCGGGTTCAAGCAATTCTCCTGCCTCAGCTTCCCGAGGAGCTGGCATTACAGGTGCCCGCCACCACGCCCAGCTAATTTTTTGTATTTTTAGTAGAGAAGGGGTTTCACCATGTTGGCCAGGCTGTTTTTGAACTCCTGACTTCAGGTGATCCGTCCGCCTTGGCCTCCCAAAGTGTTGGGATTATAGGCGTGAGCCACTGCGCCAGGCAACACTTGGTATCTTTCATAGTCCTTACACTCTGTGTTGTTATTAACTTATTTGCCTAATAGACACTCAACTGCAAATTCCTTAAGACTAATCAGCACCCTGATGGTTTCCATATCTCTCTATAGCACCTACAACAGATCTTTGTCATAACTGTATTTATTTGAAATATTAAACAGCAAAGGAATATTTGAGATGAAAAAAAGGGCCTCAAATTACAGACATCGTTCCAACTGTGCTATGGTCACTGGGCATACATGTTGTGTTAAAATCAAGCATTCAAGCATAGTTCAAATATCTCATTCTTTCCTCTCCCTATTATGCTTAATAAAACTTTACTACTTTAAAAATTATAATGGCCACCCTATGTATCATGTAACTACACACCTCTTGCAATATACATATAGGGATCCACACACATCAATACGTTCACGTCACTAAACAGATAAAGTGACTTTTCCACTCATTTCAGACTTCAACCTCATCCAACTCCCTCCTCCGCAAGGTATGAAACAAGTTTTTTAAAAACATCTTTCCATAAGGCCTCCCTTTCTTAGTTCTGCTCCTGAAAGACAAAAAGGACCAATTTTAAAGTCTTCCCCTTTTCTAAGCAGTAGTCACTCCCCAGTTAATTTCAGGATCTAACAACTTTACTTTTCTCTATTATCAAGATTTTTGACCCACCTTACCTCTGCCTCCAAGCTCTTACTCAGCTTCCATGGAAACTTTCTGGCTGCACAAAAGCTGGTGTCCTTCCAGTCAATATGTTCTTGCCATCATGTACTAAGTTCAACCTATCTACATCTTCTTTCTGAAATGTGCATCAATAGTCGCCCCCCCACCCCAAACACATATCTCGCATACACACACACTATACCCATGTGTCACTCTACCTCTGACATACCTCTGGTGTAAGTTCCTTACGCCACTCTTAATGAATGCACATGACTCTCAGAATGGTATCTTCCAACTACACTGATTCTAACCCAGTTTTTTCTGAAAAACCCAACCTTGTCCACAGTGCCTCCCTCTTTCCTCACTTCCCCATCTAGTCCCCTTCTTCATCCCCTCCCTATACCGCCAACTAGCTACAGATGACATTATTCCTTAATACTCCCAACCCAAGAACGAAGAACAAGCTCCAGTTTCCTGCGGTCTCCCTTTCCTTCTGTCTGCCCTCCTCGGTTACCCCGCCCCAACACCCCAGGTGTGCAGACTTCCTCCCGGTCCTCTACTCATGCATCGCTCCAACCAATCCCACGCCACACCACGAGTCCCCTGCCACAGGGATCAGACTCCTCCACACCCACCTCCACTCGGGGTCGCCGCTGCCTCCCCGGACGTTTCTCTCCACCCCTCGCTAGCGAGCCCGAGACCACGGGCGCGCGCGCACAGACATTCTCACGCTTCCCCAACCTCCCTCCTCGCACCGGGACGAGCCGGCTTCGCCGGAGCTCAGCCCGGCCGGTAGGGGCTTAGGCACCCATACCCGTTCCGCCCCCTTCCGCAGACCCCCTTGCAGCCTCTGCCGCCCTGCCCGGCGAGGAGAGAACGCAGCAACTCCCCCGCCACCCCGGACTTACCACCTCGGTGTCTGCTGCTCCATGCCCCAACCCGCGGCCCGCTCCCCCTACGTACCAGGCCGGGCTCGGCACTCACCGGAGGTACTGCGCGCTCTGCAGGCTCATCCTCCGCCGCCGCGTCTTCCCGCGAAGCCTCCGTGGGTCTCTCAGGCTCCTCGGAGCGGCCCCGCGGCACCGCGGGTGCTGGCGGCCGCCGCCATCTTCCTCTCCTCCGGCTCCTCCTCGCTCGGCAGGGGGGTGGGGGTGAATGAGGCGAGGGGGAGGGAGCGGGGAAAGCTGCTCTCGCTGCTGCTCCGGCCCGTGGGGCGCAGGGACACTCCGACCCGGGGGGGAGGGGGAGAGAGGAGGGGCGGGGGAAAGAGGAGAAGCAGAGGAAGGAAGTCGGCTACGAGGGGGCTCCCTCTCGCGAGATTTCAGCAGCGCCTGTCCCAGTGATTTCCGCTTCTCTGTAGCGCTCCCTTTTGGGATCAACCAGCTGTGTGGCGCGTGTGCGGCTTCTGAGCTACCGGCTGGTGGCGCTTGGCGGCTTCCTGCCAATCCACCCTTCTCCTCCCGCGCAAGGGGGCAATCCCAACCCCACCAAGAACACCAAGGCCCAAAGAATCGGGAGTTACACTCAAAGTCTTCCCCCTTCTTACCACTCCAGCGGATTTCTCTCTTCCTTTTTGCACGCCTCCACTCTTCCCCACCGGAAACGCCGCCCCTTCCTCCTACAGTTCCTCCCAGCAGTCCCTTGACTTTTGTCTTCCCTTGTGCGTAGAGAGTGACTCGAAGGACCCCCTTTCCTCTTCTCTGCAGCCCCTCCCCATGCACGCTGGGAGACTCTTGGAGGGGATAAGGTGGGGCCCGGAGAGGAAAAGAAAACAATCGGATTGGATAGACAGCTGCCATGGCAACTGGAGGCTGTGGTTGTATTGTCATAGTAACCGGTGTGTGCGGACAGGGTGACCCTCCCCTTGGCCAATGGATTCCCAGGAAACCGCCCAGGGTTCCCCGTTGGCTTCACTTCCATCTAAAGGCCTCCCCCAAGTTAGGAATCGAGGTAGTTCTCCCCGGTGGTGAAGTCCACTTCCTCCTCCCTTCCCACTTCCCACAGCAACTGGGGGGACACCCTGCATTCACCACGGGCTTTTCCACCCGCCTGCAGGCGAGAACCACCTCCATAGTTTCCTCTCAGAGCCAGGCGTGGAGAGGGCTGGGCCTGCGAAGAAGATGCATGGCCTGGAGGCTGGCGGGCGGCGGGCTGGAGTCGGGAGGGCGAGGCGGCAGCGCCAAGCGGCGAGGAAGGGCAAGGGGTTTCCCCACAACTGCCTTGGGCTCTGGGAGGCGGGATCCCGCCTGAACGGGGTCCCTGAGGGAGGAGAGCGGCACACGACAGCCGTGATGCCTCCCCTGCCGACTGGGATAGCCTACTTTTGGCGAGTCAACCCCTCTCCCAAATCCACCCCACCTGCGTACTCCCTCCTGACCTAGCTGTCGCGATCCTGCGGCGAGGAGGCCAGGGTGAGGGTGGGAACGCATCCTAGAAGGGTAACACGTGTTTTCTATCATTTAAGCCGGGGACTAACCGGAAGGCTGACTGCCGCCATCACTCTGATAGGCACCCACAGTGGGGATCCCGCTTGATTATTGAAGGCAGACCTCCAAGTTCCTCCCTCCTCTGCAACCTTTCTCCTCTCACGGGTCTGCAGTGTTTTAAAAGTCGTCATTCTGTGTCGTTGGGTTAGAGAGGAAAACATTGGATAAAAGAGTATCAGGAAGAACCCTAGATACATCTGTCTGATGAAAGGAGTCTAGGAAAAGAAGTTTCATTCTTAGAACAAATCTTTTTGGATATTTATTATGTGTGTTTTGTGTCAGTTTTCGGGCCAAAAAGCCGAAATAAAGAACGAAGTCAATAATAATATGGAGTATATGAGAAATAGCTGGAAAATTCATCATCCATGGCTTGAAGAAATTGACATTTTACAAGTTCTATTTTCGGTTCGTATTGTGGAGTCATTTAAGGAGCTATCCCAAAGTACTTTAGGATATGTAACTATATAAAACCTTCCAAGAATGCAGCCTTCATAGGAGAGTTAAAATAAGGATTTTAATGGGCTACTTTGATTTGGTTTGTTCTAGTTTGGCTACCTGATTCCTGCTGTCTTTTTCCATGCCAGCTGAAGAGGCACTTTCAAGATCCTTCCCTGAAACCTGTACCAGTAAGACTACACCAATGTTCAGTTGAAATATCAGATATAAGTTTAGCGGAAGCGAAAGTACAACCTGCTTTGAAATAAATTCCAAGGACAGATTGTCATTAACGAAATAGAAATTGGACTATGCCCCTCATGCTGCCAGCGCCTGGTATGATGCGGCGTGACGCGCAGCGCTTGCGGCAGTACAATGCCCTCAATCACCCGCCCGGCACCGACGCGCCGCCCACTCACGGCAAAGAGAGCCACCTAGTGAGGGATTATTCTCATTTCCGCGGTGAAGTTCTGCTTTTCCTTCTACCATGAGAGCCCAAGGATAGATTCCTACTACCTATTACCTCAAATAGCCTACATTTCTTTCCGAAAATTTGTTGGTTAGATATTTTTTCTTTTTTTTTAACTTAAAGACGAATGTGATAGTATATTGGTTAGATTTTTTAAAGATTTCAACCAGAATAAAAATTGTAATAATTACCCCCTTACTAATTATGGTAATAGCCATTTATGTCTGTGGCACATATCTCCAGTAAAGAGTGTATGAAGGCCAGGCGCAGTGGCTCATTCCTGTAATCCCAGCACTTTGGGAGGCAGAGGCGGGTGGATCACGAGGTCAGGAGATCGAGACCATCCTGGCTAACATGGTGAAACCCCGTCTCTACTAAAAAAATACAAAAAAATTAGCCGGGCATGGTGGCAGGCACCTGTAGTCCCAGCTACTCGGGAGGCTGAGGCAGGAGAATGGCTTGAATCCGGGAGGCAGAGCTTGTAGTGAGCAGAGATCGCGCCACTGCACTCCAGCCTGGGCGACAGAACGAGACTCTGTCTCCGAAAAATAAAAAGAGTATATGAACAGTTATCATACATTCCTGATAAGCAATCTAGGAAAATATTGCTACTATCTTCTCATTTTGGAAATAGAGAAATGGATCAGAAAGATGAATCCTTTTGTTAGGATTTGCTGATTTATGCCATAAACATTTACTGAGTACTTATTATATTTCAGACACTGTTCTGGTTAGGATGGATACCACAGTGAAAGAGACCTGGTCCCTGTCTTGAGGGAACCCACCTGCTGGTAGAGAGCTCAGAGTGATGATTAGGATGCAATAAAGGGATGCAGTAATTGGGGTAAGAACAAAGTAGGAACACATGAGGTCAGAAATAATCTGTGTTTTATAGCAGCTTTCCTAAGAATTTTATAAGACTCTTCAATAGCTTTACAATATCTCTAGCTAAATAGAAGAATAGTAGCATATTTTAGAGATTAGAAGACTTTGATACTAATATTAAAATTACTTTCAAAAATCAATAGGACTCAGAAAAATTATTACCTTCTATTTATATACTGTTTAATACACATTTTCCAATTTCATCTATTTCTACTTGCCCTAGTCAACAAATTTGTAGAATTACAGACATCTTTCTTTCTGCAATAGATATTGTTCACCTTTTTCCCCTGCAGATATAAGATCACATCTAAACCAAAAAAAATTAAAGAGAAGCTTCCTTACTTATATTAATCCTACCAGATTTTAAGTTTTTGGTTTGTCTTTTTGGCTAAGTGATTTCATGGAAAGATCACAAGCTAACGGACCTGAGTATGCATTCTAACTCTGCGATCTTGGTTTCTGAACTTCAGTTTGCTCCTTGACCAAAATGGAAGCATTACCTGTTATAGGCTTCCTGTGACCTTTAATGAAGACATACATGATTGAGTGCCATTATACAACACTGGACTTGATAAATGTTAATTTTTTTCTGCCCTTTTTTTTTTTTAATTGAGACAGAGTCTTACTCTGTCACCCAGGCTGGAGTGCAGTGGCACAATTTCAGCTCACTGCAACCTCTGCCTCCTGGGTTCAAGCAATTCTAATGTTTCAGCCTCCCAAGTAGCTGAGACTACAGGTGTGTGCCACCATGCCCGGCTAATTTTTGTATTTTCAGTAGAGACAAGGTTCACCATGTTGGCCAGGCTAGTCTCAAACTCCTGACGTCAAGTGATCCGCCTGCCTTGGCCTCCCAAAGTGCTGAGATTATGGATGTGAGTCACCTTGCCTGGCCCCTTTTGCTCTTTTATATCAAACTAAAATGAGTAAAATAGAACTACTACAGCATAACATTATTTTTTAAAATAATACTCTATCTAGTCTTTTTTTTTTTTTTAATAGAGATGCAGTCTCACTGTGTTGCCCAGGCTAATCTCTAACTCCTGGCCACAAGCAGTCCTCCCGCCTCAGCCTCACAAGTAACTGGGATTTTAGGTGCGAATCACTGTACCCAGCTCTCAGTCTAGTCTTTGTCTATAATACTCATAGGTCTGAACTCACATTCAAATCTATTGGCCTCCAGTGCTAGAAGATAGATTTCTTTATTCATGACTCTGATTACAGAAAAGAACACAATATTAGGACATTGTGAGTCAGATGCTAGAGATTTAAAACTTTTCAAAAACCTTTTATCACATGAGACAGCCTAATATAACCCCACTTCTGTCCAAGTAAATAGAATGGCCTCTTTTCAATCAAACACTGGTACTTGCTGAGAAGCTACTCTTAACATTCTTACCAAATTTACCCAGAGCTTTGGTAACCTGACAATTAATATATAGCAGGCCTCCTCCCTTTTTATAATAATAGACAGCCTGTTCCATGACATCATAACAAGCCCTAATTTATTTTTATATTTAGCCTACATATTCTGAATGTTTCTAAATCCTGTGCACAATTAGGAACTTGGTAAATCATTCTCATCAAAGTAGAAACACATTTATTATCAATTGCATACTCAGTACACAATGTGTGTGAAGCTAGCCATTCATTCCTCTTCAGTACCACACCTCAAACCATAGAGTTAAGTGATTCAATCAAATGAGTAATTCATTATCTTCAAATAGTGAGTCGGATACAAATTGACATTTAAATTCAGGTCTCCTGTTGCTCAAGATTTCTTAGATCAAGGGTCAGTAGCCTTTTTCAAACAATTTTCAAAGCAAATACTTATTCATTCACTCCAAAGAGGGAGTCTTTTAGCCTGAAGAATAGTCAGGAACCATTGCAGTCCAAGACTGAAGAAAAGAAACTTCTGATATGGGAAGCAGTGAGGTGACGGAGAACAATATTCAGAGCTTTCTCTCCCCCTTCACTTCTCCATTCTCCTAATATTTACTAAGGAAAATATTATCTTCAAGGTTCCCCCAACTCCCAATAAGCAAATACCTCTGAGAAAGTACCACACCTAAAATTCTTATTTGATGATTTAATGGACACAATCTGAGGAAGACAAGAAGAGATGCTCATAGAGAAGATTAAAACGTATTGAAAAACCAAAATAAAAACCCTAACCTCTCTTACTTTATTGGCAGAAGGCCTTGTGTTCATGCATCTCTTTACTACCCCAAGCACAGTACTTACTGAAATCATCTTGGGGGTCCCTAATCTAACAGCAACATATTTCATGTCAAAGTCTGTTGAGTTACCCAGAAGTTGCCATATTTTTCTTAAAACACCCAACTAAGATAACATAATCTTTTAATATTTTCTAGTTTCTACTTTCCTAACTTTTATCAGGTAGATACTACTTTGGAGCACTAAGAATGTGATACTGATATTCATTGTCATAAATCTGTTCTTCAAAACCAGGGGAAACGTGTACATGCATATACACATGCACACACTGATATGGTTTGGCCCTGTGTCCCCGCCCAAATCTCATCTTGATTTATAATCCCCACATGTTGAGGGAGGGACCTGTAATCCCCATGTGTCCAGGGAGGGAGGTGATTGGATCATGGGGGTGGTTTCCCCCATGCTGTTCTCATGATAGTGAGTGAGTTCTCACAAGATCTTATGTTTTTATAAGTGTTTGAAACTTCCTCCTTTGTTCGTCTCTCCCTGCTCCCTTCTAAAGAAGGTGCCTGTTTCGCCTTCCACCATGATTGTTAGTTTCCTGAGGCCTCCCCAACTATACAGTACTGTCAGTCAATTAAACCTCCTTTGCTTATAAATTACCCAGTCTTGGGTAGTATCTTTATAGCAGTGTGAAAATGGACTAACACACACCTTCCTCTTTTCCCTGACATTATTATTGTACCAATTCAGTTTCTATTCAAGTTAAAATGTGATAAAGATGAAAAGCAAAGAAACTTAGGACTTAGGTCCATCACTTCAAGGCATACTAAGAGTATGTATCCAAGCACTTTTTTGCTTTGCTTTACAATCCCAGGGTCTTTTCTATTCTCAGAAAACTTTTACATATCAAAAACCTGGATTGTTTGTCCCATATTTGTAAAAGTTCTTTTTTTTTTTTTTTTTTGAGACAGGAACTTGCTCTGTTGCCCAGGCTGGAGTATAGTAGTATGATCATAGCTCAATGCAGCCTCAACCTCCTGGGCTCAAGAAATCCTCCTGCCTCAGCCTCTTGAGTAACTGGGACTACAGGCTTCCCTCACCATGCCCAGCTAATTTTTTTATTTTTTGTAGAGATGGGGGTCTTCCTATGTTGCCCAGGCTGGTCTCAAACTCCTGGACTCAAGAAGACCTCCAGCCTTGGCCTCCCAAAGTAATGGGAGTACAGGTGACCACATCACCTGGTCGTATTTGTAAAAATTCTTAATATTAGCCTGGCACAGTGGCAGGTGCCTATAATCTCAGCTACTCAGGAGGCTGAGGCAGGAGGATCACTTGAGCCAAGGAGTTTGGGGCCAGCCTGGGCAACATAGCAAGACTCCATCTTAAAAACAATTCTTAATATTATTGGATTAAGATGTAAGAACACATTCTGGAACAAATTAAATAGTAAATTAATGTGTGCATATATTCCACATTTTAGCTATGTTAAGCTCTTTAAAAAGATTTTTCCCCTGGCTTCAAGTCTCCATTACTTTTCCATTACCCTTAGGATAAAGTTTCCAATTCTACCGGCCGGGCGCGGTGGCTCAAGCCTGTAATCCCAGCACTTTGGGAGGCCGAGACGGGTGGATCACGAGGTCAGGAGATCGAGACCATCCTGGCTAACATGGTGAAACCCCGTCTCTACTAAAAATACAAAAAACTAGCCGGGCGAGGTGGCGGGTGCCTGTAGTCCCAGCTACTCGGGAGGCTGAAGCCGGAGAATGGCGTGAACGCGGGAGGCGGAGCTTGCAGTGAGCTGAGATCCGGCCACTGCACTCCAGCCCGGGCGACAGAGCGAGACTCCGTCTCAAAAAAAAAAAAGTTTCCAATCCTTACCATGACCTCTGTTCTGGTCTCTGCCTGCCTCTTCTCTGACAACCCTCCCCACCCCCTGGTATCACCACTCTAGCTATAGTGACCTTCTGTTAGGTCCTCAAATAAGCAGTGTTCTTTTCTTCTCAGAGCCTTTAGATAAGTTGTTCCCTCTATCTAGGTAGTTCTTCTCCTCAGACGACTCTTATGTCTTCCTATGCTTCAAGCCTAAATCTGAACTTCTTTGGATGAGCTTTCTCTACTTTCCAACCCCCAACCGTTAGGCTAAATTAGCTAAACTGGTTATATGTTCCCATAGCACTCTGCCCTTCTTTTTTGTGGCATTTGTAAGTCTTTCATATTTGTAAATCTTTGTTTAATGTCTGTTACCTCCACTTGTAAGCTCTGTAAGAGTAGATGCTATGCCTATTTTGCTTACTCTTGTATTATCACTTCCCTAGCAGAACACCAGAAACAAGGCATACTCAATAAATGTTCATTAAGTCAAGGAATTAAAAAACAAAAACAAATTAATAGAAATTTGGTAGCTGGGTACAATGGCTCACACCTGTAATCTCAGCACTTTGGAGGCCGAGGTGGAAGATTGCTTCAGTCCAGAAATTTGAGACCAGCCTGGGCAACATAGTGAGACCCCATCACTAAAACAGAAAACAAGTTGGACCATGTATTCTTTAGAATTAATCCTAAAGCAGTAAGAAAAGAATTTTATTGGGCCTTCAACTAATCTCAGTAATTGAAATTGCTATTACGTTTAACAAGATTAAAGTTTTAATTAAATGAAATATTTAAGCAATGAGTAAAGTGCACACTTACAAGATGAAGGATAACTCATCAGTTATTTCACACCAGAGTCTCAGACTTCAGTGTAGAAAAACAGTCTTCAATGTCCAAATTATTTTTATTTAACTTTATGTTTTTTAATTTGAAATTAGATGAAGCAGTTAATTCTTTTGTTATGTGGCAGGAGAGGGTGCTAGGGAAGGATGGCAAAAGAGAAGAGAGGCTATCAGCTAATTAGAATGTAATATAAAAAATTACCTTTAAATTTTCAGAAAGAAAATTGGATCAGGGTGTAGAATGGAAAGCTCAGTGGTCTCTATTTTTCACCAGAAAAGTGTTTATAAATTCTAGCATTATTATTGTTAATTTTTTTGCCTATAATGGGATAGGGTTAAGTAAACTGAATGTAGGATTTTAAGGAAAGGGCTATATCCAATTTCAAAGTAAATGTGATAATTAAGTTTCTGGAGGCAGGTTCTGAATTCAAGTCAATTAAATAAGGCATGTAACATATGTAAGCAGCCTGGCACTTAGTAGACACTCAACAAATGCTCTTACTGTATATAAAGGGTGAATAAGAACTGCATACACACTAATTAATGTAGGTTAAATGCACCTTTAAAAACAAGTACAAAATGCTGTAGAGGTACACAGCATACTGCCTTAAAACTATGTGACCAGTTTTATCATATGACCAATCTCCCTTCCTTCCTTCCTTCCTTCCTTCCTTCTTTCACTTTCTTTCTTTCTCTCTTCTTTCTTTCTCTCTTTTTTTCTTACCCTGCCCTGCCCTGCCTTCTCCTCCCCTCTCCTCCCTTCCCCTCCCCTCTTCCCTCTCCTCTCCTTTCTTTTCTTTCCTCTCCTTTTCTTTTTTTTCTTTCTTTTCGACAGTCTCACTCTGTTTCCCAGGCTGGAGTGCAGTGGTGTAATCACAGCTCACTGCAGCCTCAACCTCCTGGGCTCAAACAATTCTCCCACCTCAACCTCCCAAGTTGCTAGGACAACAGACATGCACTACCATGCCCAGCTAATGTTTTTTATTTTTGAGGTCTCACTGTGTCACCCAGGCTGGTCGTGAACTCCTGATCTCAAGTGATCCTCCCAACTCAGCCTCCCAAAGTGCTGGGGTTACAGGTGTGAGCCACCGTGCCTGGCCAGTATAAATTCTTTCATCTATTTCTGAAGGATATCTTAGTTCATTAGCTGTTCTATATTTGAATGAAATGACAGCCAAGATCTCGTTCAAAGCTAAAGAGGATAAGGAGGCTTCTACGGAGCAAAACCAGCTGCTTATGCTTTCCCCTGCCCTCTTTCAAACTAACGCCTCTGGAATGGCTCTGGCTTGCATGCTGTCTCATTCTCGCGCTCTTTAAACCATTGGCTGTAATGTTTCCATTATGGTCCTCCAAGTCATCCATTTCTTTGTCCAAGAGGACATGCATGGTTTTAGTTTGGTTTTTGTTGTTGTTGTTTTGAGACAGGGTCTCTCCCTGTCACCCAGGCTGTAGCGCAGTGGCATAATCACAGCTCACTGCAGCCTCAACCTGCCAGGCTCAAGCCATTCTCCCACCTCAACCTCCTGAGTAGCTGGGGCTACAGGCACATGCCACCACGCCTGGCTAATTTTTGTATTTTTAGTAGACATGGGGTTTCATCATTTTTCTCAGGCTGGTTTTGAACTCCTGGGCTCAAGCGATCCAGCTGCCTTAACCTCCCAAAGTGCTGGGGTTACAGGCATGAGCCACTGCACCCCACCAGTTTTAGTTCTTTAACAATGTCCCTGTAGGTAAGACCAAGACTAGAGGGCGTGCCAAATAATTGGAATGCCAACATTTCCAAAATATAGGCATCAGTGGACTAGATGTTACAGAAGGTTACCAGCTGTAGAAAGAAGCTGAAATTAATTTTCTCTGAGTATTTGAGGAACAGTCAAATTTTAGCATGAAAACACTGTGTGAATGTTAGGTAGAGTTGAGTTTAATATCTATAGAGAATGTTCAATTGATGGTGATCAATTCCTATCTTTCTCTGCCTTTTCAAGACAAATCTATATCAAAACTAAAACTTTACTTCTGGGAATCTTAATCTTGGTGTATCCTGCTACTATGGAGAAGTTTGATGAGTTGTGTATCCTCTAGAATATTAGTATTTAGTAATTTATTCAATCTTTCATTCAGTTTTCATAAATATAATTTTCATTGTATCAGGTCATATGCTAGTCATTAGGGTGCAAATGGTGAACGAAACAGTCCTGCTCTCAGAGCTTAAGGTTTAAAAGACAGTTAAGTAAAAGGGAAGTTATATTATAGAGTGATAAATGCTGTGGTAGAAGTCTTTGGAACCATTCCACTTGAGATCAAGTACAGACATGCAATCAGGTAATCCATGTAAGTGTCCCAGTCAACTGTGAAGTCCTTCAGAATGAGATTATGCAGAGTTTACTTGTTCACATTCTATTTCCCAGTAGGAAAAGGAATACACACAGCTCATCCTACCATAAAAGTGATGGAAAACCATGGCTAAAAGTATACTAAATTATGCCTGAAAGATACAAAACTATATACATAAAGTGCAACTATGAAATAGAATTACATAGAAAATGGTCATAAGTATAATAAAATGCTAATAGCAGTTATTTCTGAGGTAAACTACTTATGGTTGGCTTTAGTTTCATGCACTTTTCAACATTTTTTGCCAACCAAAAAACAAAAGTTGAGTTGATTATTGTTATTGTTGTTTTGGTGGTGGTTTGCATTGTTTTTAAAGAATGCCTGAACTTCTATATTACAGGAGCCTGAAAGTAACATTGGAAGTTGAAAAGGAAGCAGATTAAAGATAAGTGTAGGGTCTGGCACAGTGGCTCACACCTGTAATCCCAGCTACTTGGGAGGCTGAGGCAGAAGAATTGCTTGAATCCAGGAGGCGGAGGTTGCTGTGAGCCGAGATCGCGCTGCTGCACTCCAGCCTGGGCAACAGAGTGAAACTATGTCTAAAGGGGAAAAAAAAGAAAAAAGGTAAGTGTAATAGCTTTTCACAACTGATGATTGAAAAAAAAAATCTTGTTACAGACAATTCCTATGGCTCTAATGCAGTATCAACAACTAATACTTATGTATGAGCAAAAATTGATGATGATGATCATTTTCTAATACAACAGTACAGACCAAAATGCCTCTGTGGTAATTTGTGAATCTGCTTCTGGAAACTGTCACAGCCTGAGAAAGATGGCATGCCCTGGATGGAATTCACAGAAAATTATTTTAAGTAATAAAAGTTTAAAGTTATACCTTTATTTGTTATTTTGCCTTTTCTTACCTTTAAAATTATTTTCTCCTCCTCCCTCAACTCTAGGTCACGCTACTGGCCTCACCCAGTTATGTAACAACTTGCATTTCCTCAATTCTCTGGAATGTGGCCAGTCAGGAACTTCCACATTTACTTTTTTTTTTTTTTTCCCAATTTGTGGGTAAGAACGTAAAAGAGTCAGGAAAACCGAATTGAGAAAGAAGAAAGAATAGGGGAAGAGAGAAAGAAAAAAGAAAACCATGAAATCTGAAAGAGGCAAAAGAAGAGATAGATAAGCAAAGAAGCACATTGCCTGGTGGTAGTAATAGTTGTCAGACAGCCATCTGTTATAATCTGTTTTCCATGGGAGATTTTAAGAAGAGGCCAGATCCCCAATCTGTCTTAAAATAAAGAAAAGGGACCCTGTTGTCTCTAAAATATACTTCCAGACTCAGCAGTCTCTACGTTCTGAGTGGGGCATCCCTAGATTTGCTGCCTAAAATCTATGACAGTTGGAAATTATTCCATTTAAGATCCAGTTCAAGAAGCTATACACCCTAAGAAACTTTATATTGCCATTTAAAGGATCGATATTCTCCAGATTGCTTGAGCCCAGGAGTTTGAGACCAGCCTGGGCAACATGGCAAAACTCCGTCTCTACCAAAAAAAAATTAGCTGGGCATGGTGGTACGCATCTGTAGAACTAGCTACTCTGGAGGCTGAGTAGAGAGAACCCCTTGAGCCTAGGAGATGGAGGTTGCTGTGAGCCAAGATCGTGCCACTGCACTCCAGCCTGCCTGAATGGTCAATATTCTGCAAAACAGATTGTATCCATTTGAATTTGGGCTTTGTGTACACTTGATACTACACTTAATCTTTGCCAAAAGGCTGGGAAACAATGGACTTTGGGTACAAGGTGGAATGTCACTGTACTCTCACCCATTTTAGTATGAGTGAAAATACCATTTAAAACAAAACAAAACAAAATAATGTAGTCCAGATAGTTGTTGTAAACTACTGTATATTCTGCAGAAAGTTTTCTTTTACCCCTCAGGTAAGCTTCAGATAGAGAGCCAGGAACCTTTGAACTAAATCTAATAATCTCTTGTAAATTTTCATTTTCTCCTTTTTGAAACAGATCTTGCTCTGTCACGCAGGCTGGAGTGCAGTGACGTAATCTCAGTTCACTGCAACCTCTGCCTCCAGGATTCAAGCAATTCTCCTGCCTCAGCCTCCCAAGTAGCTGGGATTACTGGCACATGCCACCACGCCCAGCTCATTTTTTTGTATTTTTAGTAGAGACGGCATTTCACCATGTTGGCTAGGCTGGTCTCAAACTCCTGACCTCAAGTGATCTGCCCACCTTGGCCTCCCAAAGTGCTGGGATTACAGGCGTGAGCCACCGCACCCATTTGGTAATACTAATCATGTTTTCTTTACCCAAACTATCTTTCACCTTGAATTTAATGATCTTGACCTTGAATTTAAAAATCTTTTTTCATTCTACCACTTTAACCTCATGTTTTTTGGGTTTTTTCCTTGTTTTTTGTTTTATGTATTTTTTT
>NW_012120733.1:321814-341314 GCF_000951035.1 Colobus angolensis palliatus | reverse complement strand
CCAGCCTGGGCAACAGAGCAAGACTCCATCTCAAAAAAAAAAAAAAAAGACAATGGAAAATGTAAGAGAAGGAACAGGTTTGGAGATGTGTATGGGCATTGGAGATAATGCATTTATTTTGGACATGCTGAACTACATTTGTTTGGGGTTAAGAAATCTTGTGTATCTGGAGAACAAAAGAGAAATCTGTACTAGAGTTGTAGCTTTGGGAGTCATCAGCAGGTAGATAGTAATTAAAGCTACTTGTGTGGTTTTCAGAAAGCTTGCCTACAAAATGAATGAAAGATAGGAGTTTTGTCTTATAAAGAGGTGGGAGACTTCAGCAGGAAAACATCCCATATAGAAAAATCAGGGATAGAGGCCAGCCAGGTATGGTGGCTCATGCTTGTAATCCCAGCATTTTGGGAGGTGGAAGCTGGAAGATCACTTAAGCCCAAGAGTTTAAGACTCACATGGGCAACAAAGCAAGACCCTCATCTCTATAAAAAGTAAAATAGGCCGGGTACGGTGGCTCACGCCTGTAATCCCAGCATTTTGGGAGGCTGAGGCAGGCAGATCACCTGAGGTCAAGAGTTTGAGACCAGCCTGGCCAACATGGTGAAACCCCATCTCTATAAAAATTCAAAAATTAGCCGGGCGTGGTGGTACACACCTATAATCCCAGCTACTCGGGAGGCCGAGGCAGGAGAATCGCTTGAACCCAGGAGACGGAGGTTGCAGTGAACCGAGATCGCGCCACTGCACTCCAGCCTGGCCGACAGAGTGAGACTCCATCTCAAAAAAAAAAAGAAAAAAAGACTAACACAACTGGGTTAGTGGGGGCTAGAGCTACAGCCTCAATGGTCTTCTAGTATGGAAGCAGGTAGAAGTTTGCTAGGAGTTTGAATCCTTCTGAGAAGTGGAGATCAAAGGCACCCCAAACATGGTAGGGCACCTTAGTCAGGTTCATTGTGAAACTGGAATTTGGGAAAAACGGTGACTTCTACCCTGGGCTAGAGTTTAAAAAACAAAGCAAATAGAAAACAACAAAAACTGCTTAGTTATGGTGGTGAAAGGAAACAAACAAACTAGCACACACAAGACTTAGGCCAACCTACTTTGAGGCCCAGGAGGCAGAACTGAAGGACACATCCTGAGACACATAGCCAGGGGGTCTCGGGTCTACATGGACGCAACACTAAAACAGGAAACTGAAGGAATACATAAAAAAATAAGGAAAAACTATCACTCTAGATGACCTGCGAATTACAATTTGTACACGAGGAAAACAATACTAAAAACATCAACCAACTTTCAATTTAATTTTTGGTAAATTGATCTGTGAATTTCTAAAAAGACATATTTAAATTTTCCAATATAGCACCTGGGCTTGGTGGCATGCACCTATAGATCCAGCTACTCAGGGGGCTGAGGTGGAAGGATCCATTGGGCCCAGAAGTTTCAGCCTAGCCTGAGCAACACAGTGAGAACTTGCTTAAAAAAAATTTTTTTTTTTAATTTCAATATAGAGTTGATCTACTAATTTTCAGTGTAATACCGTTGGTTTTTGTTTTACATCATGGTTATATGGTCAACTAGATAGAACTTCTTGGCAATTTTTAATTTTTATTATTATTATGTAATTTTTTATCCTTATTAATACTTTTTGCTTTGTACTATTTTTGTCTGCTACCAATATTAAACTTCAACTTTCTTTTGGTTAGCATTTGCTTGCTATAACTTTTACCTTTATTTTTAACCTTTTCTATGTTGTTTTTTTATGGCCACATCTTTTGCATGTGGCGTATAGCTGATTTTTTGTTGTTGTCTTTAATCCTGGCAGTCTCTGTTTTTAACTGAAAAGTTCAATTTATATGAATATGATCTATTTGAATTTATCTCTACTAATGTCTACTTTTGATACCTACCAATTATTATTATTTTTTTTTTTTGAGAGGAAGTCTCGCTCTGTCACCCAGCCTGGAGTGTAGTGTCATGATCTTAGCTCACTGCAACCTCTGCCTCCCTGGTTCAAGTGATTCTCCTGCCTCAGTCTCCCAAGTAGTTGGAACTACAGGCACATGCCACCACACCCAGCTACTTTTTGTATTTTTAGTAGAGTCAGAGTTTCGCCATGTTAGCCAGGCTGGTCTTGAACTTCTGACCTTAGGTGATCAGCTCACTTCAGGATCCCCAAAGTACTGGCATTCCAATATACTTTTGATTTTCTGTTTGCAATAATTTCTCCTTTTGTTGTTGTTGTTGTTTGTTTGCCTCTCCTGCCTTTGTTGGATTGATAACCTTTGAAAATTCCCTTGCTTTTACCTCTGCCTATTTGAACTTTGTAGGTTATATTTTATCTATTCTTTTAGAAGCTACTCTTAAAATTTTGACATGCATACTTAACCATTTATTTTCCTAATGATTTCTAAAGTTGTTTTGTTGTTGTTGTTGAGATGGAGTATCGCTCTGTCGCCCAGGCTGGAGTGCAGTGGCATGATCTCTGCTCACTGCAAGCTCCGCCTCCCGGATTCACTCCATTCTCCTGCCTCAGCCTCCTGAGTAGCTGGGACTACAGGCGCCCGCCACCACGCCCGGCTAATTTTTCATATTTTTAGGGGAGATGGGGTTTCACCACGTTAGCCAGGATAGTCTCGATCTCCTGACCTCGTGTCCGCCCACCTTGGCCTCCCAAAGTGCTGGAATTACAGGCGTGAGCCACCGCGCCTGGTAGATTTCTAAAGTTTTTTAAAGCCAGTTATCCTCCAGCCACAAGACTGCTTTATCTACCTAATGTATTGGGAGTTATTGTTCTCTAGAATTTTAGTTCCATATTTATCGGAACATAAAACTGTTACTATACAATCAATGTGTAATTTGACTTATCAACATAATCTATCAATTTTTGTTTTTACCATTTGTTTCTTTAATACAATACTTTCATTCTGAATTCACTTTTCTTCTTGCTACAATGCATCTTTTAGTACTTCTTTCAATAAAAATGTATGTTTGTTAAAGTCAGTTTTAAGGAAAAGTTTTCTATTTCATTATTCTTGAATTGTCACATAGCTGGATATAGAAACCTATGTTGCCAGTTATTTTCTTCTCAGTCCTTTGGTGATATTACTGCATTGGCTTCTGGTTTCTATTGCAGCTGATGAGAAGTTTGGTATCTAATTGTCTTTCTTTTTTTTTTTTTTTTTCTTGCTCTGTCATCCAGGCTGGAGTGCAGTGGCGTAATCTCGGCTCACTGCAACCTCCGTCTCCTGGTTTCAAGCAATTCTCCTCCCTCAGCCTCCCGAGTAGCTGGGATTACAGGCGTCTGCCACCACGCCCGACTAATTTTTGAATTTTAAGTACAGACAGGGTTTCACCATGTTGGACAGGCTGGTCTCAAAGTACTGACCTCATGATCTGCCCACCTCGGTCTCCCAAAATGTTAGGATTATAGGCATGAGCCACTGCACCCGACCTGAATGTCATTCTTTTATGGGTAATCTGTGTTCTCTCTTTGGGGCAGCTTTTAAAATTTGCCCTTTATTCTTAATGTTAGGTGTCTTCACTACAGTACATCGAGGTATGAATTTGTTTTCATTATTTTGCACTTAATATGCAACTTCATTTTTTAATCCTCTGTATCATCTCTACAAATGTTATTTCCACCATTCATTTTATTCTCTCCTTCTGAAATTACTATTAGATGCATCCTTCATGTGTTCAGTCTATACATTGCTATGTAACAAACACACCACTCCAAAACATGGTGGCAAGAAGCAATAACTATTAATATTGTATTATGCTCACAGATTCTGCAACATAAATGTTTGAAAAGGTACATCAGGAATAGCTTGACTCTATTTCAAGATATCCAGGGTGTCAGATGAGAAGACTTGAACAGTGGGTGGTCACTTGGATGACTGGAGGAATTTTTACTCACCTGCCTCTAGGCTAGAGGGACAGAGGCAGCACTGTGCTGAGACTGTAGATTGGAATGCCTACACATGACTTCTCCATGTGATTTGGGTTTCCTCACAGCCTAGTGGCCTCAGGGTGGTCAGACTTCTTACATGGTAGCCTAGGGCTCCAATAGTGAGTGTTCTGGCAAACAAGGTGGAATGCATGAACTTTTGTTATCTAGCCTCACAAGTCATATATAATGCCATTTCCACCTTTACTTAGTCACAGGCTCACCCAGTTTGGGAAT
Source organism: Colobus angolensis palliatus (assembly GCF_000951035.1). Taxonomy (NCBI): domain Eukaryota; kingdom Metazoa; phylum Chordata; class Mammalia; order Primates; family Cercopithecidae; genus Colobus; species Colobus angolensis. The sequence continues at coordinate 337,131 of NW_012120733.1, read as the reverse complement.
GCAGGAGCTAAACCCTCCTCTTAATGGGAGGAGTATCAAAGAATTTGTGGCTACGATTTGAAACTGCCACAATATGTCTTTTCTTTGATATCATGCTGAATTCTGGATCAATTCTTTACTCTCACAATTCAATAATTATTTCTCTGACCAGTTTAGAGTTTATCTCAAACTCCCAGCTCAAGCAGTCCTCCTATCTCAGCCCCCTTAGTAGCTGGGACTACAGATGCATGCCACCATGCCTGGCTAATTTTTAAAAATTTTTTTTGTAGAAACAGGGTCTCCCTATATTGCCCAGACTGGTCTTGAACACCTGGGCTCAAGCAGTCCTTCTGCCTCTGCCTCCCAAAGTGTTGGGATTACAGGCGTGAGCCACCATGCCTGGCCTCCACTATCCTATGTAATTATTTTTCATATTTATCTTTACTTTATTCATGTCTTTTGCGTTTGTTTCTTAACGTTTGATTCTTTTTTATTTTATTTATTTATCTTATTGAATGTATTTATTTTAAAGTCAGTTTAAGATTATTTTAAAATCTGGATTTCTATTCCAGTAGGAATGGATCATCTCCATGAAATGAAAGATTTCTATAATATCTATCTATATACATATATAAAAACCTTCCACCCGACAAATATTCTTTTCAAGCACATATTAAACATTTATGTAATTTGACCACATACCAGGCCAGCTATTTCAAAAATCACCATAGTACAGACTACATTCTCTGACCAAAATTTAGTTAAGTTAGAAATCAATTTTAGTAAGTTTGAAACTTAATGACAGACTCATAAATAACTCATGACTTAAACTTAAAAATAAAAACCATTTAGAACAGAATAATGAAGAAAATACAGCATGGAACAACTTGTGTAATGCAAATAACTCAGTCATTTGAAGGAAATGTATGGTATTAAATGCATTTATTAAAAATGATTTCAAGTAAATGAGCAAACACCTATCCCTAGAATCTGGAAAATGAACAGAGTCATTTCAGAAAACAAAAACAGACCGGGTGTGGTGGCTCATGCCTGTAATCCTAGCACTATGGGATGCTGAGCTGGGCAGATCATTTGAGGTCAAGAGTTCAAGAACAGCCTGACCAACATGGTGAAACCCCATCTCTACTAAAAATACAAAAAATTAGCTGGGTGTGGTGGTGCATGCCTGTAGTCCCAGATGCTTGGGAGGCTGAGGCAGGAGAATCACCTGAACCTGGGAGGTGCAGGTTGCAGTGAGCCAAGATCGTGCCACTGCACTCCAGCCTGGGTGACAGAGCAGGACTCTGTCTCAAGAAAAAAAAAAGTAAAATTGATTAAGAAATTCAAAAGTGGGTTCTTTGAGGAAACCAATAAAATAAATAAACCTCTAACAAGCCACATGGAAAAGAAGATAGCATAAATAAGCAATATGAGGAATTCAAAGAAGAATATAGAGATATATACAGTAGAGTAGAAATTTAAAATATTGGTTATACTAGAAATTTTATAATATTGTGTGGTCTTATGTCAGTAAATTGAAAGCTGAGGTGAACTCCACAGCTTACCAGAAAAATACAACTTTAAGAGTTAACTCTAGAAGAAATATAAAATCTGAATAAATCAAGCATCATAAAGACAATAGATCAATAGACAAAAGTCTCCCAATAGTCCCTTCCCAGTTGTCCTTCCATCCCTTGCCAAAGAAGCCAGGCCAGATGGTTTTACAGATGAATTTTATCAAATTTCATGGAACAGACTATGCTAACTCACACAAACTATTTTAGACAACAAGAGTAAAGGCTACCTGGTTTATTTTACAAAGTTAATATAATCTTGATACCAAAATAGGACAACTCTGTAGACAAAGAAAATTATAGATGAATCTCACTTTTTAACATTGACACGAAAATCCTAAATAAAGTAATTATGAAATCAAATACAACAAAGTATACAAAATAATACATCAGGTACAAATAAAATTTGCCCCAAATGTAAAGATAGTATTACGATTTTAAAATCCATCTGTGGCCAGGCTCAGTGGCTCAGTGGCTCACGCCTGTAATCCCAGCACTTTGGGAGGCCGAGATGGGTGGATCACGAGGTCAGGAGATCGAGATCATCCTGGCTAACACGGTGAAACCCTGTCTCTACTAAAAACACAAAAAATTAGCCTGGCGAGGTGGTGGGCGCCTGTAGTCCCAGCTACCCCGGGAGGCTGAGGCAGGAGAATGGCATGAACCCGGGAGGCGGAGCTTGCAGTGAGCTGAGATCCGGCCACTGCACTCCAGCCTGGGCGACAGAGCAAGACTCTGTCTCAAAAAAAAAAAAAAAAAAAAAAATCTATCTGTAATCTACCTTATTACCAGATTAAGATGAAGACCCATATGCTCATCTCAATGGATACAAACAAAGCATTAACAATTTAAGAACTATAATTTAAAACAAAATGTCTTAGTTAACTAGAAATATTAACTTCATGTGGGTATATATGAAGAGTCTATAACATATTTAATTATGAAACTATAGAGGCATTCCTATTGGAGTCAAGAATATAACAAGCCTGCTGAAACCTCTACAATTAAACATCATACCACAAATTCTAGTCCCTGTATTTAAGATAAGAGAAAAAGAAGTATTCAGTGATTAGCAAGGAAGAATAAAAAATATGTGTGCACAGTACCATTTCTCAGCCAGAAATTCCAAGAGGCTCTATAAGAAAAAAAAATTAGAATGACTAAGTGTTGAGTAGTATGGTTAAATGTATGATCAATGTGAAAAATCAATAGCAATCCTATATACCTAAGTAATAGGAAATCCATACACCTATGTAATGAAATGTATACTGCAACATTTCATTACATGAAATAATAAGATACTTAGGAACAACAGAAATAATAAGATACTTAGAAATAGAAATAATAAGATACTTAGGAACAAATGTAACACAAATGTGCAAAACCTTTACAAAGAATGTTATAAATAGCAAAGGGCAAAAAAAAGAAGATTGTAATAAAAAATATGTAATATGTAATACTAAATTCACAGAACAGAAAATCAATGCTATAAGAAGTATGATTCTCCACAATTCAATTCAATTTCAATCAAATTCTCAACAAGATTTTTTTATGGAACTTGACAAGCTGATTCTGAATTTATTTATAGAGAGAATAGTTTTCGTAAGAGCCAAGACAATTCTAAAAAATTAAGGAAGCGTAATCTGCCTTTCCAGAAAGGAAGGTTCCTTGTAGAACTGTAGTAATTAAATAGTACAGTGGTTGTAATATGAAGAAAAACCCTGAGGTAGACACATGTACATGTGAGACCTTGAAATATGATAGAGGAAACATTATAAACCTAATGAGTTTGGGAAATAATTTCTATGATAAAAAAAAAAAGAAAAAATATTAGATCCCTTTCTTATACCTTATACCAGCAATTCTCAAACTTATCCGTCTCAGGACTTCTTTATACTCTTTTTTTGAGACAGAGTTTTGCTCTGTTGCCAGGCTGGAGTGCAATGGAGCGTTCTCGGCTCACTGCAACCTCTGCCTCCTGGGTTCGAGTGACTGTCCTGCCTCAGCCTCCTGAGTAGCTGAGATTACAGGCATGTGCCACCACACCTGGCTAATTTTGTATTTTTAGTAGAGATGGGGTTTCTCCGTGTTGGTCAGGCTGATCTCAAACTCCTGACCTCTGGTGATCCATCCGACTCAGCCTCCCAAAGTGCTAGGATTACAGGTATGAGCCACTGTGCCCAGTCTATACTCTTAAAAATTACTGAAGGTCCCACAGAGCTTTTGTTTGTGTGGGTTATATCTGTCAATATTTATCATATTAGAAATTAAAACTGAGAAATCTGTAAAACACATGAACAGATAAGAACACATTCTATTAGGCATCAGAGTGATGACATCATCACATGTTGTGTAGCCTCTGGAAGACTCCACTGTTCATGAAAGAATGAGAGCAAAAAAGACAAATAATGTCTTAGTATGATTATGAAAATAGTTTTGACCTTGTAGGCCTCCTGCAAGGGTCTTGGGGACTCTACAGGTATCCCCACACTACAGTTTGGGAGCCGCTGGTATAAATTGAATTCCAGATGGAAAAGATCTGAACCTGGAACAAAGTAAACACTTCATAACTATTAGAAGAAATTACAGGAGAACACATTTCATGATCACAGGGGAAGGAAGGATTACTTAAATGTAACATCAAAAGCACAAATTATGAAGGAAAAATCTAATAAATTTGAACACTCCAAATATAGTACTTCTGTTTGATAAAATATCCCATAAACAAAATTAAAAGGAAAGCCGCAGTCTGGGAGAAAGTAATTGTAACATATACTAAACAAAAGATTAGTATTCAGAAAACATACATTACTTTTGTAAATAAGAGAAAGATAATCCAATAGAAAATGAAGTAAAAAAAAATATGCTCAACCTCACTCTGGTAATCAGATAGATACAAATCAAAACATGCATGAGATTGGTCAATCTAAGTCTGGCTATTTCATGTGTTGGCAAGGATATAGGGCAATGAAAAAATCTTACTTTCTGTTGAGATGTAAATTGGTACAACCACTTAGGAGAGCAATTTGGAAATACCTTGCCTAGTTGAAAATGCAAACGGTCTATGATCCAGAAACATGTATAACTTAGAAAAAAAAGGTTGAAAACATGTATAAGGAAACATTTATTCATGTATTTATTGAATAAATATTTATCAAGTTCCTATCTAAACCAAGCATTATACGAGGCCTTGGGAATAAAATGATGAACAAGACTGTTCTCATGAAATTGAGACAAACTTATGAATAAACACATGTATCAGGTCAGGCAGGGTAAAGGGATAGGGGCTGGACGTACTATTTTAGGTAAGATGGACAGGGAGGACCTCCCTGAAGTGAATTTGAGAAGACTTAGAGGAGTGAGGGAACAAGATCTGTGTTTATGTTCTAAGGAAAGTGTATTTCAGGCAAGAAGGAATGGCAGAAATGTGCTTGAAACATTGGAAGAAAGGAAGAAGGTCCATGATGTGGGGTGGAGTTGGTGACTGGAAAGTGGGAAGAGACGAATCTGGAAGAGAGGCAAAGGCCACATCACATAAGGCCTTCAGGCCAAGGTAAGGAGTTTGGACTTTTTGACGGAATGAGAAGCCACTGGAGGGTTTTGTGCAGGCCTACCATATTAGTCCATTTTCACACTGCTGATAAAGACGTACCTGAGACTGGGCAATTTACAAAAGAAAGAGGTTTATTGGACTTACAGTTCCATGTGGCTGGGGAGGCCTCAAAATCATGGCAGAAAGTGAAACGCACATCTCACATGGCAGCAGACAAGAGAAGATTGAACTTGTATAGGGAAATTCCCATTTTTTAAAGCCATCAGATCTCGTGAGACTCATTCACTATCACAAGAACAGTGGAGGAAAGACCCGCCCCCATAATCCAATCACCTCCCACCGGGTTCCTTCCACAACACATGGGAATTGTGGGAGTTACAATTCAAGATGAGATTTGGGTGGGGACACGACCAAACCATATCAGATACTATTGATCAAAAGTGCATTCTTAACAGGACATTCTGACTGTTCTGTGTAGAAGAGACTGTAGGGTGTAGTACTGTTAGAAAACTATTGCAATCATAGGAAAGTGATGTTGGTCACTTGGATTGGTTGAAAGTGTTGAAAAGTGGTTGGATCTAGAATATATTTTGAAGACAAAACAGACAACTTGATGGGGATTTGAGATGTGAGGAAAGGGATTCAAGGATGACTGAAGTTTTTGGCAGAGCACCTAGGCCCAGTGCCTGGTGATATCATTTACTGTGAGAGAGACTAGTTAGTACTATATGGTGAAAAAGTATAGGAAGGGATAGTTGTTGCAATATTTGTTTGTATCAGCAAAACACTAGAAACAACCCAAGAATGAATGAATGGGAACAAACTGTTGTGTATTCATTCTATGATATACAGTACAGAAATTAAAATAACAAATTGACTTTATATCAGTATATGGATGTATTTTAAAAACATTCTGCAACATCAAGTTGCAGCATATTTTATCCATATGATACTGTGTGCATACACACTTTTAAAAAACAATACAAGATATTGGGTTTTTCTACAATTATGTCAAACAAAAGCATATCAACATGGACTAGCAGATTTGCACCAAATTCATGATAGTGATTACCTCTGGGGAGTAAAGAAAGTAAAGGAATTATGCTAGGAAGGACATATGGGAGACTTGACCTTTATCTTTATTTCTTTTTTTTGTTTTGTTTTGTTTTTTTTTGAGACAGAGTCTCACTCTGTCACCCAGGCTGGAGTGCAGTGGCCGGATCTCTCCCAGGTTTACGCCATTCTCCTGCCTCAGCCTCCCGAGTAGCTGGGACTACAGGCGCCCGCCACCACGCCCAGCTAGTTTTTTGTATTTTTTAGTAGAGACGGGGTTTCACCGTGTTAGCCAGGATGGTCTCGATCTCCTGACCTCATGATCTACCCGTCTCGGCCTCCCAAAGTGCTGGGATTACAGGCTTGAGCCACTGCACCCGGCCTATCTTTATTTCTTTAAAAAATACTTTGATGGAAATATGAAAAGACAGTAACAGTTCATTTGGGGTGATAAGTACATGGATGCTTTATATTATCATTCATACTTTGAAATATTTTGTTTGTTTTCATGAAAGGACAAAGAAAGACTGAGTGTTGTCAGTGATGTCTAGGAGCATGGGCCCAAGCCAACCTCATGCAGCAGAGAAGCAGAGGAATGACTTCCTGTGCACCCAAGGGCCTGAAGGGGTTGACAGCCTAGCAGCATCCAGCATGCTCTGACAATCAGACAGTTGATGATGGTGATCTGCAGACTGCCAGTGCAAAGAGAAGGTGGCTGCAGTATGTGTAGCAGAGGTCCCTGAAACCCCGTCCACCCGCTATGGCATAATACAATCCCCAAACTCTGAAATGTAGATACAATCCAGAGAAAGGCAGGGAATTTGCCAAGATTATATGTTAGGATGGAGGCTTGCAATTGAAGTTGAATTTATTCACAGAAAAATTAAGTATTTCATAAACATCTAAGTTTATAGTGCATGTTTATGTTAGGAAAGAAGGAAGCAAAGATGGCTAGTGGTATAGCTACATTTCTCACTGGGGAGAAAAGTGGGTAGTCTTGGGTAGAGAAAGAGGAAAGGGGAAAGGCCTAGTCAATTGAGAGAACAAGTGTGGTGACAATAATGAAATGAGGTGACTGGAAGGCCAGAAGCTGTGGTCAAATGGTAAGAGGCATGAATTTGAAATTTGGGAGGTTAACTGGCTCCAGCTGATTTTAAGGTCCTGGATGTGGCCACCAGACTAGGAGGCTGAGGTGAATCAGAAGTGGAGACAGCTGTAGTCCCCCTCTTTTCTCCTGATTTATATTTAGTGATTTACAAAAGAAACGTTTTCCCTTTATTTTCTAAACTGTGATCATGGATGGATCAGTAATGAAAGTATTATTCTCACTGTTCAATATTTTCTTATTCCATGGAGTTACAGAAATCACAGAATTGTGAAGCTAGAAAACTCTCAGGAGATTATGGGCTTTCCTCCTTTTCTAAAAGTGTCCATCAGAATTATGCATGTGTAAGGCCTCTTGGTAGAAAGTGTCTAATTTGTTGTTGTTGTTGTTGAGACGGAGTCTCGCTCTGTCGCCCAGGCTGGAGTGGAGTGGCAATCACTGCAAGCTCCGCCTCCCGGGTTCACGCTATTCTCCTGCCTCAGCCTCCAGAGTAACTGGGACTACAGGCGCCCACCACTGCGTCCTGCTAATTTTTTTTGTATTTTTATTAGCGATAGGGTTTCACCATGTTAGCCAGGATGGTCTCGATCTTCTGACCTTGTGATCTGCCTGCCTTGGCCTCCCAAAGTGCTAGGGTTACAGGCGTGAGCTACAGCACCTGGTCATCTTTAATTTTTTGAAGTAACCTACTTAAATCTCAAATTACTTTTTATCTAAGGTTAACTTGTTATTTTAATTTAGCACCACTCTACTTACCTGAGTTGCAACTTCTCTATCTCTGGTTCCTGTGTTGTAAAAAAAAAAATCACATATAATTTTCACCTATCAAACTGTCAAAGATTAAAATATTTGATAAAATATTGTTTTGATGAAGGTTTGAGGAAGTAGCCAGTCATAAATAGTTTATAGATGTGTAAGGGATGGAGAGAAATTTGGAAATATCTTTCAAAAGTAAAAATGCACATACATATTGACACATATTCCATGTCTAGGTATTTATCCAGTGAGTCTATTCAATGCAGTATTGTTAAAAATAGAAAAGATTGGCAACAACATATATATCCCTCAATAGAATGGCAAAACAAAATGGCACAGGCATTCAGTGAACAACGCTCAGCTGTTAAAATAGCCAAGCCACTAGCTCTCCATATGGAGAGGTATCTAAGATATCTTGATAAATGAAAAATAAAAATAAAAGAGAGTGTGTATATTACGCTACCATCTGTGTAAAAAAAGAAAAATTATATATGTTTAAAAATACATATATACATTTTTATATATAGAATGTCCATGGAAGGAAATTTAAAAATTGGTAATAGTGGTTGCCTCTGTGGAGGAAAACAGAATCACTGAGAAAAAAGAGAAACTTACTTTTCATGATATGCTCTTTTGTGTCTTTTGATTTTGTATACACGAGTGTGTTACCTATTCAAAAATAAAAAAAAAATGTTTTTAAGTCCAAACCCAGGCAGAGACAGTTATTTATTCATTAAACATAGATACCTCCCCTACACACACTTATGAGACTCTGTGCCAGTGATTCTTGTGTTTTTGAAAAGAAATATATCACACAGTCAAGCGTGGTTCCTTCAAAGAGAGCATCGTCCTGCTGACTGAGTCCCCTTCTTTTAAAGAGAAGAGGTGACTTCCCAAGGGATACTATCTGTGGATCATTAAAGTCTTATCTAACTCAAAACATTTCCTTTTGTTAACGTGTCCCAGTTCTGGAAATCCCTACCATGAAACTTCTTTTATTTTTATTTTAGGATAAAGACATTATATTTTCAGGAAGTCCCTGTCAGGCTGCAAATATGTAACTGGCTAACCTGGTAACATTAGGATGGATTTTTTTGTTGGTTCCCTAGCAGAAAGCTGTTTCCCGAAAAATAAGGTTGGTTTGGTGGTTGGGAGTTTAAAGACACGGATGCATGCAATTCTGCAAAGAAAAGTTTACATCCTGGAGATTTGCCAAATGAGAGTTCCTGGGTAGTAACAGGCATCATGAAGGTAATGAGCATTTGGGAGCACTGAAGGAAGGGATGAAGCTTTGTAGAGTGTTACATACAAACCCTACCCAGTTTTTATGAAGCAAGCGCTGACTGTATAGTAGGGTGAAATCCTACACCAAAATTATAGGAAGGCCAAAAGTCACAGTAATTGAATACAGGTTGACAGTAGGCCCGTGCCCTTCAATATTTTTTAAAGCTATCACAGTAATATAACCTGTTACGAGGTGATTTTATTTTATTTTGTTTTATTTTATTTATTTTTGAGACAGAGTCTTGCTCTGTCGCCCAGACTGGAGTGCAGTGGCGCAATCTTGGCTCACTGCAAGCTCCGTCTCCGGGTTCAGGCCATTCTCCTGCTTCAGCCTCCAGAGTAGCTGGGCCTACAGGTGCCCGCCACCGTGCCCAGCCAATTTTTTCTATTTTTTAGTAGAGATGGGGTTTCACCATGTTAGCCAGGATGGTCTCGATCTCTTGACCTCGTGGTTCACCCACCTCGGCCTCCCAAAGTGCTGAGATCACAGGCCTGAGCCACTGCCCCCAGCCAAGGTGATTTTACATATATCATCTGCCCCAATATTAGTCAATGTATATTCTGAATAATACCAGTCTCTTGGAATGTGAATAGATGTTGCTGAAATGTGTTTTATGATCAAATAATATTGGGCAACAGTAGTTTAAGCAGAAATTTTTTTCTTGTTGGGACTCCTCAGAGCCTATAGCACACAAGTGGGTATTTTTCCAAGGGAAAAACAATTATGCAGTGTGCCCAAAATTGTCTTCCCACAGAACTCTTTTTTATCACAGTGCATCTCATGCACTAATGTTAGGTGGGACACTTGGGAATCGCTGAGCCTTCCTACTCTTGCCCTGGCCTACCGTTTCTATCCTGATGGTCATTTTCACCTTGTCTTACCTTGTCCTCCCCTGAATCATTATATATCCTCTATTATGATGTTTGCACTAGGAAAATAATGAGATCAAAAGTGATGATGACCTTCACAGAAGGACTTCCTTCCCACTTATTACCATACTCCTATGCGTGAGTAAAGGCTCTGCATTTTTTGAAGCAACTACAGTGTGTAATAAGACTCAGATCAGCATGAGATTGGAGCAGGCCTTAATGCTACAATTGTCCATGAAGCCTGTCCTTTATGTATCATGATGCTCTCTGTAATTATCCTTTGCCTTCTCGTAGGCCTCAAAAACTGGCTTGGCACTAGGGCTCTCTGAAGCAATCATTGTGTCTTTTTCTACCCTTCCATGTTTGATTCATCTAAGTTCCTAAATCCTTTAAGGCTAAAATTAAGTTCCATTAGAATTAGAAACTCCAGACCACGGAAGGCCACCCATCTCTGGACATCACCTACAGCAAATGTTACATTATTTGGGACTGGGACAGCTCTGGTCAACATAATGTCCAAGGGTCAGAGATAGCAGTCAATGGTAGCACCACTTATTATTTTCCTCGATTATTTTCCTCAAGAGAGGCTGATTACATATATATTTGTAAAATCAGAATAAGGCTTTCTGTAGGCTTAGATGCCATCTGAATATTTTGTCTCATTCAAAAGAATCACAAATCCATCTTTAAAGAGCTTTGAAAAATAGTTTATTTCCACTGAAGGCTCTTGAAAAAGCAGCAAAGTGATCAATCCCATCTCATCACAAACAATGGAACTTAGTCAAAATCCTCCTTTCCTGTTTCCCCAAAGCCCCACACTGCAGAGCAGCTGCTGTCCAAATGCTCCTGCTCAGATTTCAATCACTCTCTTCACCTCTCACCTCTCTACTTTCTCTGTCCCTTTCCCCTTCCTTACACTGAGGGTAATTCTTATCTTTTTTTCTTTTTAATGTAAATTGCTTTAGCTTCTCCTTCAGTTCTTCTTTCTGTCCCTTACCACCTTTTCTCCCTATTTCTTTCCCTGACATACCCCTTAGACTCAACAAGGAAGCTGGAGGAGAACAGAGGAAGGGAACATGATCAAGTCTGACAAGTTACTCTTTTATTCTGACATATATATCTTACATAATACATATGACATTAAGCATATGTAACATGCTATATACAATATATATGATATACATTATGTTATATAATATGTCTAGCAGAGCCTCATTATAACAGTCTTTGCCATCTGTCCTGTAAAGCTGCTAAATTAATGGACCAATTAGGTATTTTTTTGTGATGCTGTAGTAACTAGTTCCCTTTTTAAAGTTTATACTTTTAACTCAATTTCATGGTATAGCAATAGTATTCTTTTTTTTTTGGAGGCGGAGTCTTGCTCTGTCACCAGGGCTGGAGTGCAGTGGCCGGATCTCAGCTCACTGCAAGCTCCGCCTCCCGGGTTTACGCCATTCTCCTGCCTCAGCCTCAGCCTCCGGAGTAGCTGGGACTACAGGGGCCCGCCACCTCGCCCGGCTAGTTTTTTTGTATTTTTAGTAGAGACAGGGTTTCACCGTGTTAGCCAGGATGGTCTCGATCTCCTGACCTCGTGATCCGCCCGTCTCGGCCTCCCAAAGTGCTGGGATTACAGGCTTGAGCCACCGCGCCCGGCCGCAATAGTATTCTAAGGAATTTCTCCAAATACTGTGTAATTAAACTGTGTGCAATCAAAGCAAATGGAGAAAATTATACGAATGTTGGTCATTCATATGAATAAAGCTGTGCGTCTATCTTTCCCTGGTCAGATAGTCTGAGCTCACACGGGAAGGCCCTTTTGTGTCTTATTTGTGCTAAAGAAGATAAGGAAAGCATTGAGTAAGAACTAGGTCAGGTCTCTTCCACTGCTTATCACAGTCATCCAAGCAAATTTCTTAGGCTTAGAAGTTTCTTGTCTTTTAAATGGATTTGCTGTTCTTTTTTCTTTTATCCAAACCAGAATGGCATTTGCTAATCATCTCACTTTCAAGCAAGTTTACGTATCATAGTGTGTGTGTGTGTGTGTGTGTGTGTGTGTGTGTGTATAGATTTGTGTGATTTTTCTCAAATTATTATTTTTGGCTTGCATGTCTAATTATTTGCTGGGCAAATACTTCATATGTAAACACTGCAAAAACATATACCTAGGCTGAGTATAAAATTTTAGAATCGAAAGTAGGAATTTCTTCAGAGAGACACTAAACTTGAAAAATAATAGAAAATGTCAGAATATACTACCCAATCCCCTGCTGCTTGATCTTTGTCAGAGTGAAATCAGGATTCAGTGATGAGGACCACATCCTGTTGCCATGGAAATGATTGTGCTGTCACAAATATAGTACTATGACTTCATGGTAAAGAGGAACAGATGGTCTGGGAGAGAATGAAGGCCTAGGGTTAGCACAATTGTTTGGGGAATAAGTCATCTTAGATCCTTTTTGGAAGTAGGTAGAAGCACAAATAATAAGCAAAAATTACTTCAGTGTGGCTTTGCAAAAGCCTCTGAGTAAGAAAGAGCTTAGCCAAGGTAAAACTACAAAGCTCTTCTTCAATGAAAGAAAAAAACATTTTAATGTAGGATGAAGCACAGGTAGTAATACAAAACAGCTTTACAAGTCCATATTCCAAAGTTGCCACTCCACCCTTCCCCAGCCTCTCACTTGACCACTGTTGAAGTCACTAGCACCTAGAACACTTAGGGCCAGTGGTAAGCATTAAAAAAAAAAAAAAAGCAAGGTTGAAATAGACCGAAACAATAATTTGCCATCGTTTTTACAATGCCTCATTTTTAGGTGTTTCTGGTTTTAGTGTTGGCATCCCGGATCATATACCTCCAAATAACCTCAAAACACGGGATTGGATAGTTGAGCTGCTAGGTGTAGGGCCTGCACCGTCAAATCAGGGGCATGCGTAGCTCACTCACCTTGCCCCTGAGTGATCATGTGTCCAGACCTGGTTCTCCAGCCATGATGACACTCTGAAAACCAGTCTCCACTAACAGGACAATGAAACCAACGTGTCCTCAGCTACTCAAAATTGACATTGGTCAGAAGCACTAACTTTTAAAAGGGTCAGCCCAGTATCTTCTCATCACGATATTGTTCATTTAAAGGGCAAAGAAATTTCCTACGCTCATTGTTATGGTCTGAATGTTTGTGTCCCTACCCAATTCATATATTGAAATCCTAACTCTTAAGATGATGGTATTATTAGGTGGTGAAATTGTGCCACAGAGTTAAAGAATCCAGTGAATAACAGAAATTCTTGAGCTTGTATGAGGGCAGATAAGAAAGGAAACAACTTGCTGAAATGCTGAAACTCCCTTTGCTTGTGATATTAAAAAAAAAAAAAAGACTGAAATTTATTGGAACCAACATGGTCAGCTGGAGTCTCTGCAGGATAAAATTTTCATTTCCACCATGTTTCCTACTAAGTTCCCCAAATTTGCAACTGTGATTCATGAGGTAGCGTGAAGAGATAATTGTGCATGCCTGAGGACTTTCCAGACCTCCCCTTTCTTTAGTCACCTACTAATCCCAGAATCTACCCCATAAACCTTTCTAATAAAATGACTGCCTTAAAAACAGCACAGGGAGACAGATTTGATCTGGACTCTTCTCTCCTTGTTGATTGATTCAAAATAAAAGCTTTTCTCAAAAACCTGGTATCATAGTATTGGCTTCTAGTGCCTTGGGTCTAGTGCCTTGGGTAGTGAGCCCTTTTGCTCAGTAACAGTGGGGCCTTTGGGGAAGTGATTGGATCATTATCTTCATGAATGGAATTCGTGCCCTTATAAAAGGGACTGAAGAGAAACCTCTCACCCCCTTCATCAGGTGAGGACACACTGAGAAAGTGCCTATGAACCAGATCCTCACCAGATATTGAATCTGCTGGTGCCTTCATCTTAGACTTCGCAGCCTCCAGAACTTTGAAAAATTGCTGCTACTTGTAAGCCACTGAGTTTACGGTACTTTGTTATAGCAGCCTGAATGGACTAAAGAAAGCAATTATAAATGCCGCTACAATCACTTATCCTTAGAAAAACACTTTTTATTTGGAGTAGAGGCATCAAGAGAGATTTCCCAGGACTATCGTTCTCTAGCATTATTAAGTGAACTAACCAAGAGAAGCTAACATGAGATACTAGCTAGTATGTGCCAGTGCAAGTACTTTTTAAAAACATTTATTTTGAAATAAGCTCAGATTTACAGAAAAGTTGCAAATACAGTGCAGAAAGCTCATGGATATCCTTCATCTAGTTTCCGCTAATGTTATGTTATATAACCACAGTACAGTGATTGAAATTGGGAAATTATTGGTGCCATACTGTTAATTAAACTACAGACTTCATTCAGATTTCACTAATGTTTCCTTTTTTTGGTTCTGAGATCTAATGCAGGAGACTGTGTTACATTTAATTATCATGTCTAAGTCTCCCTCAATCTGTTTCTCAGTCTTGTTTTTTCATGGCTGACAATTTTGAAGACCACTGGTCAAGTATTTCATAGAATATCCCTGAATGGGGCTTTTTCTGAAGTTTTCTCATGATTGGACTGAATTATGGATTTTTGGAAAACAATATCATGGAGGTAGGGTTGTCCTCTCGTCACATCATATTGAGGGTACATGATCAATATAACTTGTTTACTGATGATGTTAACTGTGATGACTTGGTTAAGGTAGTGCCTGCCAGGTTTCTTCACCATAAAGTTACCATTTTCCCTTTCCATTCTCTATTCATTCGAAACAATCAGTAAGTCCAATCTACACTCAAGGAGAAGTGAATCAGGCTTCATATTCTAGAGGAAGGATTATCAAATAATTCATGGACATATGTTTAAGCTACCACAATAATTACTAAATATTTTTTGATGGGATACTTTCAGGCTACACAAATATGCTGCTTCTCCTTAAGGTTTTACCTATTAATTTTAGTGGATCTTACTGGCAGCAGATATTATTAACGTGCTCTGATAGTGATTTTAAATGTCCCTCATTCCTTCTACACTTATAATTTAGAATTCTTCTGTAAGGAAGGTTTGCTCTTCTTCCCCAATGTATTTATTTGTTTATTCATTTACTTGTTTGTAATATATATATATAAAAATATATATAGTAGTATCAT